>NC_061510.1:151963762-152034152 GCF_022539505.1 Lolium rigidum
ATCCCGTTTAGGACCTGCGAACGCCACCCTACGTGCCACTGGATCCTCTCCCCCTTTGTAAGGCCTAACTATTGCAGATATTAAACTAATCCTTGTAGAACAAGGAGCAATCGTAACGGATCAGATCTACTAAATAATGATCAAGCGGGGTGCCGCCCCCACGCCTGAGATAAGCGTGAGGGCGGCTAGATATGCAAGGGTTGCACTACGTAAGCATGCTTAAACGAAGAACAATGCTAACCCTAACACATCTAATGATAACTACGTTGCTCGCCATCAAAAGCGCTTCAGTACGAGCAACGCATGAACAACGTGGGGCTTGTGCTGCCTAGATCGCAAGATGCGATCTAGGCAGCATGTCGCTTACCCGATAGAAACCCTCGAGACGAAGGAGTTGGCGATGCGCCGAGATTGGTTTGTTTTGGGGTTGAACGTGAGTTGTTGTTTATTCCATAAACCCTAGATACATATTTATAGTCCAGCGGACTCTCTAATGCGGGCGTGCACCAAACCGTGCACGAATAAGATTCTATCTCTAAACTAAGATACGATCTAATATGTTACAGATACACGGGCAATGAAGCCCAACTTGGTATAAAAGGCCGATTCACGTAATCCTCCATGTATACTTCCTTTAAGCCCATCTTGATTGCGGCCCACCTCTGACTCGGTTAAATTCTGGTGATAACAGTAGACGACGTAGGAAACACCGAGAATGCCAAGGGAGGTTTCTGAACTTGTGAGAGCTCAACAATCCATCCATGGTGAAAACCCTATATCGTAATAGGGTTTGGATCAAGTAGTATAGGAAGTTATAGGATAAATTAATTAGATCACATGGTATCGCGTAGTGATTAGAGTGTTTAGGCAAAAGTGGCGGTGGCAACAATTGGAAACGGCCGTGGCGGAGGCGAGCGCGTAGGCAACGCGGGCGCGAGAGCGTGCGAGGTTGAGAGAGAGGAAGGGGATGACTGACTGGGTCGACTCGGTCCACCTCTTGACCCATGCACCTGACATGTTGGCTGATGGCTACAAGTACACAAATTGGTTGTAGCTAGTTTCGAAATAAGAGTATCGAACCACGAGGAGCTGCTAGTAAAGATCTTAATGCCCCTTGTTGTAATTTATCTAGAATTACTTAAAGTTGTCTTAAATACCAAGTGAGGTGTTGTTTCGAAAGAGTTTTGTAGGACGGTTTTATAAAGTAAATAGCTTAAATAAAAGAGTGCAATTACGACTAAGGATTAAGTTTGAACTTTAATAAGGCTAAAATGTTCTCGGGTCTGTTGGTTCCACCTCTAGTATTAACTAAGAACAGAAACTAGATAATTCATATATTTTCTCTAGTTCTATGTGGGAAAGACTCGATGTTGGAATATGTATTTTATAACACATCCCTGAATAACCACTGTGATGACCTTCGGCAAGCCACCTATTGCTACATTACAATTAAGGGATTACCCCATGGTTATTTGTGAAGCATGGTGAGTCCTCTATTGTCCCCTCCTTCCATACAATAATGCACCACCCACGGTATGTCACTTACCGTCGTATACACTATCATACTTCCGAAGGTATTTCCCTCCCGTGAACCTTAGGCAAATGTTACATGGTCGAGTTCATGCAACATCACAAGAGAAAACTAACATACAACCATAGTGCAAAGCTATAAATCATCTTCATTCATATTATAATATTACTAGGGTTTCTCCATCTCCCCCAAGAATGAACTGAGCTACTCACACATGGAAACAATCAAGAACATCATCATAATCTTACGAATGGAATAAGGGTAATGGTGTGAATTCAAGTACAAACCCACAACAACAAAGGAGATTAAAATCTAATGAGATGAACGAAATGGAGATGGTGATGGTGTGCTGGGGTTGACAATGAAGGTGATGATGCCTTGTCCTCCAATGATCTCGGTAGCAACTTGGACGATGACCCTTCTTGTTCTTCCTTGAGATCTCTTCTGGGACGGTGTTTTGGTGTTTGTGGTCGTGTGTGTTCTTGGATCTCAGATCCGTCTATGGGAGGCGAGAGTATTTGACGAGGTTATCCTCATGACACGGCCTACGGGCGAACGGTACGGGCGGGCTCCTCCCGTACCGACGTTCGCTAAACCTTCCGGAAGTCATCATCACATCCTCCTTTCGCCCAGGTGTATAATTAAGTGCTTAAATGATTTTTTATCACGTCTAACATAAAATGATAGTTTTTATTGATATTTCATCATTGCCTTATTATTTTGAGATCAGGCGAAGACAAGCATAAAAGGGCGCGGTAGCGCGGTGAAATACAAAAAATCCTATTGCTACTCAATGATATCTTATTAATATAATGGTGTAAAAACATGCTAAAAACATACTCATCATTGGCCCCACCTGTCAACGGGACGATATTTTTGTCATTTCACCATTATACCGATCAAGATATAATTTTTTTTAGAAAAATAAAATATTTAGCTTTGATGAGAAAAATACAGGGAATCCAACTATGATAATTCTAACCCCATTAAAATTGTATTCATAGGATAAACTTTGAAAACCAATTAAGAGTGATGATTTTTAAAAATAATTCAGGGTATTTAGAATACCCTAAAAATAATAAAAATCATTTAAATCCCCCAATAAAGGGAAATATACTAGTAACCCAGCATGTCATAAATAACTTAAAAATCATTATAAGTGCAATGATGTTTTTCCTATTACGGAATTTTATATCAATAAATAATCACAAAACCCATAAAAGGGTAGAACGACAATTTCAACCTAAAATCCACACACATGCAGGGAATAATGAAATATCAACAGTGCATTGCAATTAGTTGCATTAATATCATCATTTGTACCTTCCACCTAGCATCATTTGGATGTTCCACCTACGGTGGAGTTTCTATTGTACTGACAACACCGTTAGGACTTAAACAACAAATGTAGGTAGTCATTCTGGCGTCGTATAGGTAGCGCTAACCAAATATATCGGAGTGGGACGAGAGAGTCACAAGTATCTTCTTCCTTCCGTACCTCCTCGGATACTTGGTTGGGCTGGTTCCTTGGTGGACCACAACAGGGTGGGAGCCCGTATCGCCCCCTTTCATGCTGCGGAATGACAACTATGATATCATAGAAGGGATGATAATAGAGCGTAGGTTTCTTAACTGAAACTCTTTACATTGGGTGGAGTGTGGGGGGTGCGGATAGGGACTCGGTATGATTCGACATACTTGGTGCGAGGCTCATACTATTGGAAGTGTGAAATAGGCAACAAGGCCAACGAAATTTGTGGGTAAAGTAGCGTAGCTCTTGAGAGTGTATACAACATGTCATAATACTCCTTGTTCTCGAAAGAACTATGATCGCGGCGGGAAAAAACTCCATGAAGTTCTCACAACCCGTGAAGGCTGACTAACAAAGTTTTAGAAGTCTAAAACTTACCTTTTCTAAAAACCGTTTTCAAAAACCACATCAGGCCTAGGATCCCCTGATCCACGGCTTTAGATAGATTATCGGACACACACCATAGAACTTCTTGAGTAGTGTATTACACAATCTACTACTTCTTAACCCTTGCTTAGGTTACCCGAAGACATAGTGGAGGCTGACGGAGGACTCGAGGACGAAGGCATCTGCATTGGTGGACAATATTAGGGTAGTATAGACATTATTGAAGAATTATTAGACACCAACAAGAAGTTATAAGCTAGACTAGTTGCTACGTTTCTCCAAGTACCATCGTTATTAAAAGATAGGCTATTTGCATTTGGATTTATTTGCAAATCCTTTTAGATCAAAAATGATCATGGATCTTCTTGTACTCTTATGTAATGTTTTAAAGTAGTAAACGAGTATTGGACCCACAATATTTTCGTTGTACCACTCCGAGGGGTGTAATATCATGAGTGTTATGTCAACAACTTGTACACTACAACATGCAGTGGTGTACTCGATCACTGGACTTGTGTTGTTAATAAACACCCAAAACCTAGTTAGGGAAGGAAATTCCTTTTCAAAAGTGTATCACGTTAGTTCGATGGTGTCACCCTTTGGTTGGTGGCAGCCGGTTTTTGGATTTGCTAGCAACAATCTGTGACATCCTGACCTAGGGCTCAATAGGATTGATATGGTATTCATACCAACAATTTGCAACTACTTTTTTGGGAAGCCATATCCAAAAAAACTCCGAGGTTAAGCGTGCTTGGCCTGGAGCAATTTGAGAATGGGTGACCGATCGGGAAGTTGATCCCGGGTGTGCACGAGTGAGGACAAAGTTCACTAGAAAGGGCTAGTCTAGAGATCCTAGAGAGCTTTCATGGGTAATAGGCTCGGCCGGGGGATGGTGAGGGTGTTACAAATCCTCCCCCGGCGCAGCGGTGGTGGTGCCTAGAAGCTGTATCCCACATGAATGAAATAGATGCAACGAAGACCGCCACTTGTAAGCATGTGTCCCTTGAGATTTACTCCATATTTTTTAGTTTTTATCTACGTGTATCTCCATTAGGGACTGTTATATCCCTAAGTTGTATTGTGCCTTAACATTGAATGCAAGGGTTGTACCGTTAAGAAAAAGATTGCTAGTGTGACTTGGTCTATTGCATTAAGGGCGATGGTTGCCATCAAGAGAGGCCCTCTTATCGAGAAGTACAGAGAAAATAAGGTTAGGTAGAGAAGGCGAGGTCCCAAGATGCCACCTAAGTAGGTGACCCTCTATGATGTTCAATACTTATAGCTCATGTGGAGGAAAGATGAAAACGTGAAAGATCGGGCTAAACTTACCTTTTTCAAAGAACATGAGTATGATATCATCAACGACACTTGTACGCTGATATTTATTATTAGTGCGAACTTGCGAAGTTACGACTTGAGATACAACCTATTTGCATGTGATGTTTTCCCCTCCCCCACCCCGCGGAAAATTATCGGAGATACCCATTATCAATTTTTTTTTGATGCATGGGAATAAATTTTAATTATCAGAGCCACCTCTAATCATATTATAGTTATTTTGATAATGTCATTTGAATAATAAGTATAAATAAAGCAACAAGCATAGAGCTGATATATTACACACCCAAATGTGTGTGATATTATTTCATCTTAGCAATTGCATGTTTAGTTGTTAACAAAAGTATATAAAAATGTTCAAGTAATTGATAGTAGTTTCTTTTTGCTCAGTGTGCTTAAATATCTGTGTATGAGAAAGTTGGTTTACGTTGATTATTTCTTACCCATGTACACATCAAATACAAATATGGGCTTCCGGATTGAATATGTGTGGTATAGGCCGGATTAGTTGTTTCCTAAGAATGAGGGCCAATTGCAATTAATGTGCAATTAATATGCAATATATATAAAATATTAACTGAATCACTCTAGAGAAATACCCTATGGATGTGCCTCATCTTGAAAAGATATGGACGAGTCAGATTTAAGATGTGGAAGCGCTCATGAACACCAAATAACTATATAACTTGTAGCGAGATTTGCATAGCATATAAGACATACAATCCAGAAATCCGCTTTGGAGCAGGGGCTATATGTAGCCCAATATTTTCTAAAAATTGAAAACTTGATTTTAAAGTTAAAAAATCGAAAAATACTTGCATGTACCCAATAATGTACACTACGAGCCCACAAAATTTCAACGCGGAATAGATTATATTGTAAACTTAGAAAAGCTTAGAAATCAGACAAATTTTAGAACTTTTGAATTTTTTTGCATTGTTCACCAAACCCAAATTTGCACGCTGGTCATTTTTTTGAGCCTAAAATATAAGATATTTCTTATTCAAAACTCACACAGCGGTAGAATACACTGTTGGCTACATGCAAGTATTTTTAGTGTTTTTTTTGAAAGTTTAAATTCGAGTTTTTGAAGTTTTGAAAACCAGGGTACCTCTAGCCCATGCTTCAAAAGGCTGCACTATTATACGTATTAAAATATATGCCACAAAAGTAACAATGTAGTGACAGAGAATGCCAAAAATGCAAAAATTAATCCTGGGTCCATGGAGCTTGATCGGTTAAATGAAAATAAAAATAGTTTTAAATCTAAAAAAATTCTTAAAATTTACATATAATATTGATGTATGCATTATTTATTGATATACTTTTCAGTTGTGTGCAACATATTTGTGTATCAAAACATATTTTAAAGTATATTTTCACATATTATGTAGAACACGTCTTGAACTGCTGGCAAAACCCACACCCGAGAAGACGAATTGTAGATTCTTTCCGTTCAAATAAATTGCACAACTGCACGTTCGAGAGGGAGCTGATGTTGTTTGTACGTAGACGCAGATGTAGCCCAAGTCCAAGCCAATATTCCAACGTGTTCTTTGCAAAATCTCCCGACATTAAACAGGAGGAAACACCGGGCGGTTAAATTCTAGTAATCCTGGACCTGGAGCGCTGCTGTCACAGGAAGATCGCGTGAATTAGTGCGCGCAAACCCACAGAAAGATTTGGTTCCAATTATAGGAGGCGCGCGTTAACGGGCAAAATCTTGGCAGCATCCCATTCGCACTTGCCGCATCTGGCCCAGGAGATCACGGCTGGAGGCATATATGGCAGACATGGAATTCCGTCGTGCGCGTATCGTGATCGATCGCTGCACCGTCAATGCTGAGATAACAGCTCACTTTCCCGATCAGGGCTGCATGCCGCCTCCGTTTAAATACCACAGCTTCCCCCTGCGTGCGTGGCGTTCCTATGTGTAGATTCAGGAGGAGGAGCGACCGATCTGCCATGGCGACTGGTGGCGGCGGGGAAGGGCTGGCGGGGAAGAAGAGGAAGTCCGCCGAGGCCGACGACATGCCGCCGGCGAGACGGGAGCCGAGGCGGGGGCTGGGCGTGGCGGCGCTGGAGAGTATCAGGGCGCAGCTCGAGACGGTGGAGAATTTCTACGTGTTCCCGTCCTTCTCGCCGCCGGCGCCACAGCCACCGCCATCGTCGCTATCTGCATCCGTGATGGTTCCCGGCGTGCGATTCAATACATACGTACGTAATCGGCCGGTTCACTGATATATTCGTTTACGCATGCATATGCACCTGCATTGGTCAGAATCTCAAATAAATATTTCCTGCATTAGTATTATCCATAGAGAACGATATTATCCTGTTGAAATCTGCGAGTGAACTAACCAGCTGGCCGGCGTACTTACATGCAGGTCGGAAATGGAGCCGCGCAAAGAGATTACTGCTATACTCAGTATTACGGCCCCCAGCATTACGGTCTGCCCAGCAGGTATACACACATATGGCTCGCTCCTAGTCGTAGCTTGATCAATCTACAGTATTAACCATCGTATGTTCGTCGCTGTGTATATCGATCAGCAGGTACCTGCAGCAGCTGCAGGCATCCAACGGCCACGCCCTGCCACGCCATCACAGAATCATCAGGCCGGGCAGAAGAATGACATCGCCATGGCGGCCCCTCTGCTGGACAAGAAGGATCACCGTCGTCCGCCGCCGCAGGCGCACGGCCAGACCAAGAGACCTCCGGTTGCGTTTGTGGACCTCGTCGACTCCGACGACGATGAACACAGCACCGAAGAAGAACTGGACCTCGAGCTCAGGCTCTAGTCCCTACAATTTAGAACACGATCTTTTTCATTTCCTGGTTATTTTGCCTTCACGTCCCGATTGAACCGGTGGATTCTTTTTCTTTTTTGCATAGAAGCTGCAGCTGTGGAGTAGTATTATGTACTAAACACCTGTCTCGATTGTTTTAAGGGAATACACGTCCAAGTTCTTATGTTTCAAAATAATAATTGAAGATCTAGTTCTGTTCTTAGTCAAACCACTTAAAAAGTTTGAATAAGTTTATAGAAAATATATCAATAACTGGAATATCAATTCAATTTTATTATATTTATCATACTAATATAGTTTTGAGAAATATAGATTTAACATTGTAGATACCGATGCATTTTCTGCTATTTTGGTTAAACTTAGAGAAATTTTATTTTACACAAGTCTGAAACTTCAATTATTTTAATACACATAGGCATATTGCCGATCGTTACATTTTGCAAAAAAGCCATCGCTTTTATTTGCTTATCAACCCGCACTCCACTCCACCCCACCCTATCGTCTTCAACCTGCAACCACACGCATAGGTCAAGAGGAGGAGATGGGTGCGACTAGGGATAGAAAATCCCAATCCTATCCTCAATCCTATCGCCTCCCCATGGATCTCGTTGGCTGCCGCCAATTTGGTGCCCGACGTCATTGACCAGAGGCGGGGGACGACTCCCCGTGGAGGAGGATGTTTTGCCGGAGCCTACAACGCCGGGGGCGTGGCCGAAGGTAGCGGGCGATCACGCACTCGAGGGGATGGTGGGGCCACGGGTGGCCACTGTCGACACAAAGCGGCAACAAGGGTCGCCGGCCCTCTGACGACGGCGCGGTCGGCGCTACAACAATGTTGGTCCATCGCCTCTTCCTCGATCCAGGCCTGGCCGAGGTCGTCGCCTGCCACCGCTGCGGGAGGCCGTGGCCACGTGGAGTTCCACCGGCTCCGGCAGCGCGAGGCGAGGGCACGTTGTGCTAGTGATGCCTTCCTGGTTGCCAGCGCGCGGTTGCCAGAGTAAGATTGAGCAACGAACATTTTTCTGATTTTTGTAGGGTCTAATTTTAAAATGTAATAGTATTAGACTTACAATACTTTTTTGTGATTGGAGGGGTAATTATTATTTTAAAATAGAGGGAACATGAGATTGTGTTAATATCTGAAATATGTTTACTCTGCTGATACACGTAACTAAGAGAGTACGTCTTCACCTGCTCCTCCGAGGCACAGGCTGTGCTATAAAGACGACACTCCCACGCAATTTCAAAAAGTAACAATGTAAACAACTAAATAAATAAATAAACCAACAAATAAAAGTCGTCGTCGCCACCTCTCTCGCCGTCGACGAGTCACGGCGGCGGCGTCGGCGACGGCCGGACACCCTGTCTGTCCGCGTCCCATCATGCCGGAACCCACCAAACCCGCCTCCCCCCGGCCACGCCGCGGCCGCTGCCGCCTCTGCGCCCTCTGCCTCGGCTCCGCCCTCCTCGCCATCGTCGTCTCCGCACTCGTCCACCTCCTCTCCTCCTCCCCAACGCATCCCGCCCCCTCCCCGCGCTTCTCCGTAATCATAGACGGCGGCAGCACCGGCAGCAGGGCCCACGTCTTCGCCACAGGGCCCGACGGCCGCCCGGATCTGGCGCGCTCCGTGGTGATGCGCGTCTCCCCGGGGCTCTCCTCCTTCGCCGCCGACACGGCCCGCGCCGGGGAATCGCTCCGACCGCTCTTGGAGTTCGCCAGGGAGAAGGTAGGGGGCGAGGGCGGCGCTGCGGCAACGGAGGTGCGGCTGATGGCCACCGCCGGGCTGAGGCTGCTGGAGGAGAGCGTCCAGGGGGCGATATTGGCGTCCTGCAGGGACGTGCTCCGGGCCTCCGGCTTCCGGTTCGAGGACTCATGGGCCAAGGTGATCCCAGGTACTGTCAATTTCTGCCCATTTTATTTTATACTGGAACAAAGTTATTTCGCTCTAGTTCCAGACTTCCAGTGGTGTGTGAGTGACTGAAATGAGCCATTACCAATCCGATGATGAATAGGAAATGTTGCATGATGAATTGGTGATATGATTTCCCCCAGATGCGATGACACCACCAATTGTTGTTTGCTCAGTTCGGAAATGACCTGTTTAAGTTTCTTGTGGATATGCAGTTTGATGTGGTACATTTGTTGCCTTCGTACCCGAGTTGTGGATAACTTTAGTGTTGAGTCTTCTTTTCTGTTACGAGATCGATGTATCCTTTGGTTCCAAAACCTTTTTTTTTTTGCTTTAGTAAGAGCATCTCCAATAGTTTATTTCATAGTAACTTGTTACTTAAGAAGAGAGAAATCCAAAACTTATGCAAAGAAACAAGCTCTACAGATATTCGTTCCTTCGCCTCCTTACTAAGACAATAAATTAGAGTACATCTGTGATTAATGATGATTGGACTTTAACATTTTAAAGAAAACAAGTAAGCCTATAACAACATGATCATTTAACTGGGGACATGATCATTTCTTCCCCAATAAACGGCTTTACTCTCTCTCGTCCCATTTTCTCCTTTACGTCACCACAATGCTGAGTGGTAAACCCCTAAGAAGTTGCTGTGATTTACTGTTGGAGATGCTCTAAGATAACATCAATAACTGAGAAAATCAGGGGAGAAGAAAAACATTGATTAACTGATATAAATAATGTGACATTGGTGAACTGTGAATCAGTTGGTGTCTGCTGGGGGAACGGGTATGATGGATATATATGTTTTACTGTGTCATTACCTGGAATATTGTCAAGTTGGGTTCTTACTTTTGCTGGTACATTTCTTATAGGTTCTGACGAAGGTGTCTATGCTTGGGTTGCGGCAAACTATGCTCTGGGTACACTTGGAGGGGATCCTCACAAAACGATTGGAATAATTGAACTTGGGGGTGCTTCAGCTCAGGTTCTCTGATGAACACATACACTGTTTTTGTTTTCCTTTGCCCTCATGTGTTAGACTTGTTTAATTTAACCATGACGCATGCTAATACGATAATAATATTGTAGATGTACCTAACATCAGAAAAGATTCACTTTGTCACTTACTTAATACGGTGATTTGCTAATAACGGTAATGGCGAAAATGGCTTCAATAATGGTCGATGACGAAGAGCCAAGTTCAATATATGTGCACATAATGGGTTTATGTTCTGGTTGTATTCCAAGAAATTGCAGTCTCCTGCTAATGTAATTCCTGCTGTTTGTTTCAGCTGACTTTTGTTTCTGATGAAGTACTTCCTCCGGAACTATCAACTAATTTTACCTTTGGTGAAACAGCATATACTCTTTATACCAACAGCTTTCTTAACTTTGGACAGGTGAGTCATTTCTTATTTGCAATACTTGAATCATCTATGGTTAATCTTGTTAGAGTGAATTTAGTTTCCAGGTGTCCACATGTCACCGTTCACTGTGTGATTCTGAGATCCGTGTGAACAGTAATCAAACAGAAAAACAATAGTTTATTATTGTCACTCATAACTACCAGGTCTTTTTTCATATCTGGACCATAGTTGAATGCTCCCAAACATCATCAAATATCACTCACAGATGCATTAATCTTCTCATAGGTCATAAGTAACTAAAGTTTCAAAAACCTTTTTCAGGTACATTGTTATTAAGCTTGATTTTTTTTCTTGAACATGCATCTAAATTATTGTCATTTTGCATTAGAAAAACACCAAGAAGGCGCAAAGTACAACGTGGAAAGTGTGGCTGTGAGTCTGTGACCAAAAACCAAACAACTGTACAGAGGACAAGAAATAAAGCTAGAGAACTGTAGCTATCCTAACAAAACGGCAAGAAAAATGAAGAAGATTAAAAACTAGGGTAAACTACAGTCTACACAGATGTCAGTAGGATGAGCAAGTCATGACAGCTTCCTGGCCCCTTGCTCGAGCCAGTTGCCAAATCGCTGCGTTGCTAAGGTTGAAGTATCAAAAGGCAGTTTCGTTTTTTTTTCATAAGTCTCAAGTTTTCAAGATAATGTTTGCAGTGTCGGTTGTAGAAGAAACATCTATGACAATATGTGCCAGACCATTTGGTTAGATATATAAAGAGATTGTGTGCTGCATGCTTCATGCTGTTATTTGTGTCTTAATTAATTCACCTGCCCAAAATGTTATGATTTTTTTTTTCTTATTTCTCTTTTATGCTAATGGTGATCATTTGATGCGTATGCACAACCCATATCCCAATAGAGATCTTCAATAAATGGATGGCAGGACCCTGGACACTAATGTATTTCTGATCTTGTGATATTGTGCAATAGATTTAGATTTGACAGTCTGATTTAATCACTTATTTTCACAGAATGCAGCGCAAGACTCATTCCTTGAAATAGTGAGGTCAAGAGGTATTTATACTTTCTTTTCCTTTCAACATTGAAACAGTCAATCTAGACATTTTCCACCCCCTCCATAATAACTGGGCAATGCAGTATCTGATGTATATGGAAACAGGAAGTCCCTGGAAATTAATCCTGTAAATAGGAATATTAATTACAGAACCCTTGGTCCCTAGAATGCCAATAACTAAGACTTACTGTAGCTAAGATTTGCTACCAAGTTACAGACCCATGATTTTAGTTCAAGGCGAAAGTTCATCAAAGGTGTTCTATCCTTTTTTATTTCATCTTTCCTATGTGTAAGAAATACATTAATGTATGCCAATAACTAATACTTTGTAGCAAGGATTTGCTACCAAGTTACAAATGTCGCAGGATTTTAGTTCAAGGTGAAAGTTTGTTGAAGGTGTTCTATCCTTTTTTATTTTATCTTTCCTATGTGTAAGAAATCAGAGGGAAATAACAAACATTTTTTAATTCCTTTGGTCAGCCTTACAAGAAATATAAATACAGTACTCTCCTGCAAGTACAAATACTGAATAGTGTTTGACTGCAGGATCTTCCAAAAATGGTACGCTTGTTGATCCATGTGCTCCTAAAGGATATTCTCACAAAAGAAGAGTAACGGTGAAGACAAGCGGTGCTTCACGGTCAAATTTAGAGAATCAATATATTGATAATGGAAGCGGAAACTTTAAAGAATGTAGATCTTCTTCATTAATGATAATGCAAGAAGGAAAGGGTAAGAAATGCATGAGGACACTTTGATCCCTTTTTCTTTATTAGTGTATATGTTTATTTAGTTATATATACATTTCCTGCTCTTCACTATTCCTTTGCTTATAGTACCGCCAGTGTCTATGTGCACACTTAGAAGATAGAAGTTTAGCACGCATGATGAATTGAAAGTTATAACTGAGAATAAGAGGATTTCTCTGTAACTGATTGATGTCAAGATAAATGGGGTGGAGATTCTTTGCTGCATTAGCCTAATATCTTCTGTAAATCTTAGCACTTTGAATACTTCACTGAGCTTATTCTTTATCCTTACTTAAGAAACTTGGTTAAACCTGCTCGGTTTGTAGTTAGTACCACTTTTATTGGAAAGTCAGAGTTTGCCTGCTGGGTATTTGTATTCTATAGGTGTATCCACCTGTATACCTTAAACTTTTGTGTCTAAATGCAGAAAACTGCCAGTATCAGCAATGCCACTTGGGATCTACTTTTGTACCTGAGCTACGTGGACATTTCCTGGCAACTGAAAATTTCTACTTTACATCAAAGGTCCACAGCATGTTCTCCTCTTCCATACCTTGCACATACCACCCTTTTCTTAGGACACTTCTGACCCATATACATTCTCTTCCAGTTCTTTGGACTAGAGCAGTCTTCATCACTATCTGATTTTACGCTTGCTGGAGAGCAAGTTTGCAACAAGGACTTGTCAACACTGAGACAAGAATATCTCAATCATTCAGATGAAGATTTCTCACGGTATTGCTTCTCATCAGCGTACATTGTAGCTCTACTTCACGACGGTCTTGGTGTACCACTGGATGACAAGAGGCAAGCATATCAGAACGCAATCATTCTTCTCCAGTGAAATTTACCCTTGACTAATCTTATACGCCTTCTACTTACAATTTTCTCTGAGCAGGATCGAGTATTCAAATCAGGTAGGAGACACTCAGGTTGAATGGGCCCTAGGAGCGTTCATTACGAACACGAGAAGTACAATTCTAGGGCCGTCAGGTGCCCCTGCAAGAAGGGTACATAGCCATATACCCCTGCTTGTTGTGCTGGGAGGATTGTTTGCTTGCGGAGTATTTTTGGTGTTGAGATGGAAGAAGCCCAAGACAAAGATTATATATGATCTAGAGAAAGGCAGATACATTATAACACGCATCAGCTGATGCTGGCTTTTGTGCAGAGGAGCCATAAATATAGTAGTATTGGACAGGAATAGATGTTGTTTTGTACCAGAATGTACGAGTTCCATTCTTTGTATTCTTGCTCTTAGGTAAGAGAGCTGGGTGGTGGGTAGCAGACCTGTATGTAGCATGTGTAGGAACACTTGTAGAACAATTTTTTATTTATTAACCATATCTGCTTGATAATTAAGTAAACATCGATCTTCGTTCACACTGTGATCTTGTTAATTTTGCGTCCATCTTGTACATGAGTAAGGCTGGTGCCAATGCATAGCCTCACTCTCACCCGCCACGTTAGCTTTTTTTCTCACTCTCACCCCACGGTGCCAGTGCACGGGCTATAGTGCCAGCTTTTACTTCTCTCTTCTTCACATCAGCTTTTCTCTCTCCTTGACATCAGCATTTCTTTTTCAGATTACAACATTAAAAATAATGCAAGAAAATTATTTTATTGAACTAAAATTGTTACCGATTACATCATAAAAAAAATTACATAAAAATTTGAAAAGATTACATAAAAATTTGAAAAAATTACATAATCTAGGCATTAGCCCACACATGCTCAATCAAATCATGCTGGAGCTGTGTATACATCGGTGAGTCCCTCATATCACCCTCCATTCCGTCGCTCGAACTGCTGCTAGACGAAGACATGGCGTTGAGAGGAGTGGAAATGGAGAATGGAGGAGATGAAGTGAGGTGTGGAATGAGTGAAACCATATAGGGGTATTTATAGGGGGTTTTTGAACCAGCAACGGCTACCCCAACGGCTAGCTGAGGTGGACCAATCAGATCGCGCCACCTCAGCCCCTCCCTCTCGCCCCGCCTATCGCCCGCTCCCGCCAACGCGGCACCCGCGCTGGCCTCTCGCCCCGACGCCGCCGCTACCGCCCGTCCTCACGCCTGCGTTGGCACCAGCCTAAGGAAGTGATTGTATAGCTTCCATGCCCCCACTACCTAACCTGCTCGTGCTCTTGGCGCATTGGTTGTCTGCTACCGTGATGCACGTTGTATGGTACTGTCCTCATGTCACCACTAGCAACTTTGTACATGTTGCTGGGGGAAGTGATGCTCCAATGGCAATTTGGCATAGGTAGCCTCACGACACACGATGGTCGACGATGAGTAGGTGACGAAGAGCCAAAGAGAATGAATCTAGTAGCTTTCCCAACAGAGAATCTTTAAGTAGCATATGTTCCTTTATTGGACATAAGTCAAGATGGCCGAGTTGGTCTAAGGCGCCAGTTTCAGGTACTGGTCCGAAAGGGCGTGGGTTCAAATCCCACTCTTGACATTATTATTTTTATATATAAAGCACTCTGTTTATCACTCGCAACATCCTTCTTTTGCCGTGTGTTCAAATCCCGACACAAGTTTTTGAATTCCACTCAGTTTGGCATCGCCATTCCCATTCGTTTGGGAGGCTCACAGCTAACTAACGTTGGCAGCAATATAATTCCTACCTTGAGTGCACAAGATCCCAAAGAAAATACCAACAACAAAAACGTTTTGTTATTCACTCTTGACATTATTATTTTTTATGTATAAACCACTCTGTTTATCACTCGCAACATCTTTCTTTTGCCGCGTGTTCAAATCCCGACATAAGTTTTTCAATTCCACTCAGTTTGGCATCGCCATACCCCTTCGTTTGGGAGGCTCACAGCTAACTAACGTTGGCAGCAATATAATTCCTACCTTGAGTGCACAAGATCCCAAAGAAAATACCAACAACAAAAACGTTTTGTTATTCCATGGAATAGATCCTTTTTTAAATGTTTGATTTCATTTCATATATTTATGTTTATGTTTATGCCAAATGATGTGCATGTGCATAAACCACTCTGTTTATCACTCGCAATATCCTTTTTTTTGGCATGTGTTCAAATGAAGAAGTAAATATTATAGCACATTGAAATCGGCTGCTAAAATTTGATTCAGGTACTGGTCCGAAAGGGCGTGGGTTCAAAACTTCAAATCCCACTCTTGACATTATTATTTTTATATATAAACCACTCTGTTTATCACTCGCAACATCCTTCTTTTGCCACGTGTTCAAATCCCGACATAAGTTTTTGAATTCCACTCAGTTTGGCATCGCCATACCCGTTCGTTTGGGAGGCTCACAGCTAACTAACGTTGGCAGCAATGTAATTCCTACCTTGAGTGCACAAGATCCCAAAGAAAATACCAACAACAAAAACGTTTTGTTATTCCATGGAATAGATCTTTTTTTAAATGTTTGATTTCATTTCATATATCTATGTTTATGCCAAATGAAGTGCATGTGCATAAACCACTCCGTTTATCACTCGCAATATCCTTTTTTTTTTGGCATGTGTTCAAATGAAGAAGTAAATATTATAGCACATTGAAATCGGCTGCTAAAATTTGATTCGTCACAGTCAGACTATCATCTATGTGTTAGGATGATCTCCCGCATGTCCGAGCCCAACGGCTCGATGTGGACCTTGTCTGCGTCCTGATCGGGGGCGCCCAACCGTATACTGGTTGGTGCCCTGTCACCGCGCTATATAGATAGGTGGGGGCCGGACGCACGCGGTACGAGGTTGACCGAGGCGCTGCTCGCCCCACCGAAACCTCCCTACCGATTTAGGGTTAGCGCGTGTCGACGGGAAGCTCCACCACCGCCGCCTCTGCATCACTCACGCCACCGCCATCGCCACCATGACGACGCTGTCAGGATCCTCCTCGCAGGAAGGAGGCAACCCCTCTCTCTGTCTCTCTCTCTCCCTCTCGATCTCTCTCTCTCTCTGGTGCGCAGAACACACACACATAGATAGCACATACCATGCATAGGATCTACCCTAGTCAATTCCTACTCTTTTTTTTTTGAGAAACACAGTACAAACGCAGGCGCTCACATACACGCGCATACACTCACCCCTATGAACGCACACACGCACACCCTACCCCTATGAGCACCTCCGGAAGACCGAGCCGGCGGATTGGATCTTGAAATTGACGAAGTCACCACAGGCGCCTCGCTGTCGACATAGATAGCACATACCATGCATAGGATCTACCCTAGTCAATTCCTACTCTAACACTATGAATATGCAAACTATGACGTGCATGTAGTTCAAATTTAACATACTTTATATGAAATCGGCAGAAAAGTCGTTTAAGTGGGGGAAAAGTAGCTAGATAGTTTGGATATTCATACAAAGTTAGGAATTCTCCATTAAGTGCGTTCTAGTTTGATTGAAAGTTGTTTGCGTCATTCACAAACTTTTGGCCATTAGAAATGCAAAATGTCTTTTATCCAAAAAAAATTAAAAACTCACTTTGGCAACATTGTTTGTCATGCCAAGACGAACACTTAACATGGTCATACTATCACAAACTATGTCTGTCATATGGCCATGAACATTTGGCTTGAAAGTCATAAATGCTCATAGATGATAATTAATCCATTTTTACGAAACATGTCAAAATCCATATATATCATTTTTTCCTTGTCATTTCTTGATTTTTTATTTTTTCGGTAGTTTTCAAAATGTGGTAAAATTGCCAGGATGACCATTCATACCAAGGGGTTGAATCTTGCTATAATATCATTTGACCTCCCGTGCAACGGGTACTCATGTATCAAAAATGATTTTGGAAGAAAAAATAGAGCAAACCGTCACATATCTACATTTTAAATTGGGCCTACTTATTTTTGAAATTGGCATAAAATTTAAATCTGAAAAAAGTAGCTGGAAAGCTTGGAAATTCATAAAAGTTGGGACTTCTCTATTAAATGTGGTCCATGAGTGAAAATTTGAGTGGTTCCATTTGCACCATTTTCTTTGCACTTGATTCACAAAAAAGCCCCAACTTTCGGCTCCAGGAAAATAATGTTTTTATGTAAAAAATAGAAATTCCCTCTAGAAACATTGTTTGTCGTTTCAAGATGCATACTTGTGCCAAATATGGGAACATTATCACAAACTATGCCATGAATATGGTCATTTGAATGTGAAGTCAAGAATCTTCATAGATGATAGTCTGTTTTGTGAAGTTTTGTTTCTTACACAATATGTACAAACCCATAATTTTTCCTTTCAAATACTACACATAAAAGGACCAAACGAGCAACTGTTACATTTTCGTGATATTTTATTTTCTTCTATGGTTTTCAAATTGTGGTCCAAATTGCTATCATGACCATTCGTACCAAGGGGTTGAATCTTGCCAAACTCTCATTGAATCTCCCGTGTGATGACTACGTGTGTTCCTAAAAATGAGCTTTGAAAGAAATTAGAGCAAACTATCACGTACTTGTATTTCGACCAAATTTGATCTACTTTCTATGAAATTGTCGAAAATTCATCTAAATGAGAAAAAAGCTAGAAAGATTGAAAATTCGTAAAATTCAGGAATTGCCCATTAAATCTGGTTCAGAGAAAATTGGAGAGTGCCATTTTGTACCATATTATTTGCATTTGATTAACAAAAATCTCCACTTTTAACACTCAGAAAGTAGAAAACAATTATTTTTATGTAAAAAAATTTAGAACTTCCTTTGGCAACATTATTTGTCATGCAAAAATGCATACATTGTTGTTTTTTACCTATTTGCCGAGCGCATACACTCGGCACACCACGAATATGCTAAGCCCATTTATTTGCTGAATTTGTCGTGCCGCAGCATATGAGTCTATATGCCGAGAGCCCCGGTAAATGTACTGTATGCTCGGCAATTGAGCTGTTTCCCATAGTGTTGTATTGTTGGATGAAGTCACATTTTTTGTTCTTGATATATTTTGCGTTCTTGTTTTCACCTTCAGGCATAGCTTTACTAGTACTAGCTAGCTATCTTCTCGATCGTGATCAGACCATTGTAGCAAGTAGTATCATCTCAGAAAAGAAAGCTACACGTAACTAATAGTCATGCATTTTTTTCCATGGTAAAAAGAGATGGAGAGACGCACATCGGTACATACAAGCATATATAGCAAAACCTACTTCACCTTTGTGTTACCATCATGTCTACCAGAGCCCAAAGATGTCTATTGCTGGCCAATGGGGTGCAATGGCTTGAGCCTCCAGACATTGCATGGCAGTGCGAAAGAAAGAAAGAAGCATGCGTTGACGAAAGATATATTCGGCCGCGCCTGCTTGAAGTTGAATGCACATATATATGGTGACATGACGTGATTGACGCGATGTGTTGCAGTTGCAGCACTCAGACATGAATGAATACTTGTATGACACCTAGAACAATAACAGTTGATTCCTTGTGTAGTTGTGTAAATACAAAGATGAAGGGATAAAAAGAAGATGCTATAGTTGCGGTCAAACTCAAGGGCAGCAAACAGAGGGCAAAGGCCGCGTACGCTTTCGGAGCAACGGGAACGTCTTTTGCTTCTTTGGCCATGTAGGCATTCAGCTATCTATCTAGGTGTACTAGCTAGCTGGAGTGAGCCAGAAGCAAAACTACATAATACTACAGTGCCTTGATGCAAATATATGCTACATATAAACACTTGCAAGTACTTCTATCCTCTTTGGGGTGCACATTGTGTCTTGTCGTGGGGAAAAGCAGGGTGCAGACGTTGCAAATACATGTCACATAGTCTTCCCTTAAACGGAGAGCATTGTTCTGACGGTATCTCATCTGCAACATCACCACTATCCCAACAATATACCTTTGACTCCGCGTGCACTTGGTCACCTCTATCTGTCCATCATATCTGCCCAAGCCCAACAATAACAACTACAAAAACGAGCTACCTAGCAAGATGCTTTAACTACAAGTTTGTATTTGCATGAGTGGCCGCGTGAATCGATGATACAGTGTGTGTGCTTGTGTGAGAGAAAAACAAGGGTCTAAGTGTACAGGTCCAGTGGGCTAGGGTAGCATATATACTACCAGCATGCTCACTCCCAAGCCACACTCGCTACACCACCACATCAGTCACACACTCACACGACACAAGTAGTTGATCAGTCCATGGAGAACAGAGGCGCGAGAGGAGACCATGGCCGCCTCAACCTCGACCACCACCAGCTGCTGCTGCGGCCGGCGGCAGCGTGGAGCTTCTCCGCCGGCGGCGGCGTGCCGTGGCCGGTGGCCGCGCAGAGGTCGTCGTCGTCGTACACGTGCGGGTACTGCAAGAGGGAGTTCCGGTCGGCGCAGGCGCTAGGGGGGCACATGAACGTCCACCGCAGGGAGAGGGCGAGGCTCCGGCACTACTACTCCCACAGGCTTCCCAACCTCAATCTTTTGCCGCCGCTGTACTGCTGCACCAGCAACACGACGCCGACCCCGCCGGCCGTATACAGCTTCTTCTCCACGACGGCGGCCGAGGTGGCGACGAAGCCTGCTGCATTAGAGGTGAACTTGGAGCTTGATGTTGGAGAAGGGTTCGGTGATGCAGGTTTGGATCTTGAGCTCAGGCTTGGTTGCTCTTGACTCCTCACATTGTCATCCATAGCAAACTAGCTGTGTGTAAAACCGTGGAAGCGTGTTGCACTCTTGCTAGAGTTAACATTGGGTTTCAAGCTAGATGTACTAGCTAGTAATGCTATTCGCAAAAAAAGGCAGTAATGAAGTACTGATGTTGCCAGCTACAACATATATATGTAATCTGCTCTTCTCATGTTTTAGTTATATGTATCTTCAATTACTTTGGAGAAAGATTTGTTCAAGCACTAGGACACTTGTAACTTCTAGTGCTCTACGGAGTAGCTGGGTAGCTACCTTAGCTTCTTAGCTAGTTAGCACTTAGTAATTGATTAATTGTCCTAGGAGGGTGGGATTGCATCAGTTACAGGTTATAAACTTATATGCAGTAATTCCCTAGGAACCCTTTTTTTCCCTTTTTGTGTTGCATGTTTGTCTTGTCAAAACACTCCTCCTTAATTAATGAATGGTGGCAAATCTTTTGCCACCCCTTTTAATTTTTTTTTTCCATTACTAGTGCTTATGTTTGGACCAGCTTGTTTAACATTCTTCAAAATTTCATCAAGTTAATCTGCATAACATGTACATTTACCACTAGACTTTAATTGCGTGTTGGATATGTATATGCCTTCTCGCAAATATAGGGGGATATGTAAATCGTTTGTGATATTTTACATAGAGAATACTCTATAAATGTGTGCTTATGAAAATGAACAGGATATTTTACATCGTTTATGAAAATAAAGAGGATGTTTTACATAGATAGTACTCTCTATATAAAATGTATGTTTTCCAAGGTTTTTATGGACACATGTTCAATACTAATTCGTCTGTCTGGCCGTCTGGGCTGCTATCCCTCGCTCATTTAGACGTGATCTCTACTATTATCTCTGGTCATGCTACATGTGGGCTGTATTGGCCCACCAGCAGATAAACTCATCCGCTTACATGCTAGCCTTATGCAAACACTCTCCAAAGGTCATCCAAAAAGTATAAAAAAACTGAGTACCTAAACACTATCATCAGCTTGAGAATAAAAAAGGAAGACTTCCGCCCAGAAAAAAAATGTTTCTGAATCAAAACGAAGTTGCGCCAATGCAAGGTGTTTTTCATAAAATGGAAACACTATTTTTTTCAAAAGGTATTTTTGCAAAATCGTACGCATAAGGTGTTTCCCACAAAATGATATTGATGATTGTTCCAAAGGTTTTTATGCAAAATGTATGTAGGTATTTATCTTGTTAATTCAATACTTAGCAGTACACTAGTTAATCCCACTCAATTGTAGCATATCCTTTGAGACCCCTTTCCACTCATTTTAGAAAACAAAAAAAAAATTAGTACTCCCACCGGCCCAATTTAATTGGCCTGGGCCGGAGGAAGTAGGAAGCATATATGAAGAAAGAATTGATGAAGCAAATTAACCAGAGATAAACAAAAAAGAGGAAGAAACACAGCTTCAACATCCGGAGAGATCTGCTCATCTGTTACATGATCTTGTTGTTGAGGATATATTAACTGTAAAAAGATATCCCAAAGTTTCTTAACAAAAATGTCATATGTATATAGTGTAATCAATGGTTCCATATCATTTTACACTATGTGTATAGTAAGAAGGTTGGCGCGGATATACGTCACGCCCTTAGTTGCTAGATCGGTGGTTAAAATATTATAGAAACAATACAATATTTGTGTTATTAAAGTACAAAAGTGCTGGTGTGGAAGCTCCGTTCAAGTAACATAGTAGTGCTACTGCACGGTTAAATTTTTTTCCAGCGCCCGTAGGTGATCGTGAAGAGATAAAAAATAAGGTTAGTGAGAATTAAGTCACAAGATGATCATAGGGAGATGGAAAAATAGGGTAGTATACCAGTAGCACCGCACCGTAGTTGTGGTGCTCGGAGCGACGATGATGTGCCCCGGTTGAAAAATGTTATGGACAACAGAGCAAGTTTTTCCCGAAGATACCATAGAGAAGGCAGTAGTATTTTGATGACTTAAATAGGCTGAAGATGGTGAAGTATTTTTGTTTCCGGGTCGCCACAACAGAAGATTGTAGTATTTTCCATGTATGACAAATGCAATGGATAATGGTGTAACCGTGTAAGTATTTTTTTTTCTGAAGCCAACATAGAAAAAGGAAGTAGTATTTTCTCCATGTAAAGGAGGCAACAGGCGGCGCAGTACATTTCTCTGATGGTACCATAGACAAACACAGTAATATGTTTTCACATAAAAGAGGTGGTGAATACTGGAGTATTTTTTTTTCCTAACTCAATGTAGTAGAAAGCAATATATGTGTTCCCCAAAAAAGTATTTTTTTAAAGTATGCATCAGTATTTTTCTGGATAAAGAACTATGATAAATTATTACTGAAGTAGAGATGCGGAAGAACCAATGCTAGAGAATTTCTGTTTGTGCTGTATTGAAGAAATATTATTGGGGCATTTACCACCGAAGAATTATACACCATCGAGGAATTAATTTTGGGTACTTACATACGACCTATTGTGTGTCGTTGAAAAATATCTATTAATTAATTACCGTAAACGAATTTCGCGGCCTCAAAGAGTTAACGTTGGAAAATTATTCCTGAAACGGAATATTTTCACTGACAAATTAGTTTCAAATTTTTGCCAAAGTCGAGGATTTCTACTTATAAATGTAGATTTTCACTAACAAATTACTATTCAATTGTTTTATTTTGCCTAACATGAGGATTTCTAAAGATTACTATAGGGGATTATTAAGAAAAACACTCGAAAAATAATATAAACATTTGGTCAAAAAATGTAAAAAATGTGGGCCCAAGACATTTTTCATGATCGGGCACTGTTTATCCGCACATGATCATTGCGTGGATGGCTGAGGAGCCTCCATTTCCTTGCTGATTTTTTATATATTTTTTTCGAACGTCCGTAGGTGATCGTGAAGTGATGAAAATAAGGGTAGTAAGAATAAAATGCATCAAATGATTGTAAGGCGATGGGAACAAAATATGTTAGTATACCAGTAGCACTGAGAAACTGTAGTGGCCGAAGCAGTGACAATGGGCCACGATTGAAAAATGTGATGGATGATGGAGTTAGTTTTTCCGGAGATAATGTGGAGAAGGTAGTAGTATTTTCGACGACTAAATGAGGGGGTTGATGGTGAAGTATTTTTGTTTCCAGGATTGCTACAAAAGAATATGGTATTATTTTCTCTGGCTGGCATATGCGGTGGATAATGGTGTAATATATTTTCCTGAAACCACCATAGAAGAAGGCAACAATATTTTCCCCAGGACCCACAAATTTTCTCTCATACAAATTGGATCCAAGCAAGTACTTAAGAAGGGGTACATAATATGCATCTACTTATACATCTCAGAAAAATAGGATTTCAATCTCAAATATCAACTCATAAAAAAACCCACCACAATGGGGTTACATAGATGAGCATAATCATGTTGGGCAGCTCATATGGTGCTAATACAATGATAGAACAAGAGAGAGATAGAACAAGCTACTGCCACAAACTCATAGTTCGGAGGTGGACCACTCGCTACTCATTATGGTGGTGTTGATGTAGATCTTGGAGGGGTAGGAGATCTCTCCGGTGGCGGCTCCGGCAGAGGTTCCCCCTCCAATCTTTGCTGGTGTTGACTCTATTTCGGTGTTTATGATCTACGCCCTGCCTCCTTTCTTTTACACAACAGAGGTCCTTTACATAGGGATTTTTAGTTCAAGACCATCATCTGGGGCTCTTGATGGATGGCTGAAGACACTCAAGGAGGTGGAACGCCTAGGTGGTGCGGCCAGGGGGTGTGGGCTGTGCCACCCATACGATTTTTGCCTTCCGGGCTTAGTTTGCCTGATTTTAAAGCTTCATATCTTCAGTCCTCATAAAATATTGATCCTCGTAAAAGTCCATGTCCATTTGACTCCGTATAGGTCCCTCAAAATAAAAAATAAATAGACAAAACAGGAGATTCTTGTTATGTAGAGTTATAACCAAAATAAAGGGGATCATTAGAAAATCCCCAAAAACAATATGAAATTAACATTGATATAACTTTATATGAGATGCAAATATGAAGGAATATGTGGCAAAAAATACAAAGTTCATGTATATATGCATTCTAGATGCATCACTGGGCCACTGAGTCCTCCATCGCCCATGCTAGACACGACATTTCTTCGTGGTCCTCGACATCGTGGACGGAGGCCACCTGCCGCAGGTACTCATGCTCGAAGGTGGGGCAACAGACCTGAACGGAAGCATGCTCCTTCTTCACCTCTATCTTCTCCTTATTCGGCTAGCGGAAGAAGGCGGCCCCATGTTGCGAATGATGATGCCGCCCATGCGGCGGTGACTCGTGGGGGGGGGGTGATGGGGAACCCAATCTAGGAGTACCAATGGAAGTCTGAAACCAAGATCAGATGTTGAGTAGTCATCTTCCTGGAAGTCAGCTGAGGACGGGGTACCCTCCAATTTATTCGGCATGACACGTGACGGTAGAGGAGGAAGAACCAAGACACATGTCGCCCAAGTCATCATATCGTCATGACGAAAAGACCAAAACAGACTCTGGTACCCTCACCCTTCACATCTTAGGCAATCAGGTACGGGAGAAGACTTTCCATGCTACGAACGTCATCTTGACGTCGGCATAACCAGACTATCACACCTATGTGTAACTCTGATGAGTGCATTTTTAGCGTGATTTTGCACCGTTATTTTGTTAAAGTTATCATTAAGTAGTTATAGGATTTTTGTATTTTACCGCGCTACTGCGCCCTTTTATGCTTGACTACACATGATCTTAAAATAATAAGACAATGATGCAATATCAATAAAAACGACCATTTTATGGTATTTTGACGTGATAAAAATCATTTAAGCACTTAATTATGCACCTAGGCAAAAGAAGGATGCGAAGACAAGTTCCATAAGGTTTAGCGGACGTCGGTACGGGCACGGCCTGCTAGGATGACTGCCTCGTCAAATACTTTCACCTCCCGCAGACGGATCTGAGATCCAAGCACGTACGCGACCAGAAACACCAGAACACCGTCCCAGAAGAGATCTGAAGGAAGATCAAGAGGGGGCCTCATCCAAGTTACTACCCGGATCATTGGAGGAGAAGGCATCATCACCTTCGTCATCATCCGCAACGAAATCATCCTTTCCATCCCATCCATCTCACTAGATTGTAATCTCCATTGTCATTGTGGGTTTGTACTTGAATTCACACTGTTATTCCAATTCCATTTGCAAGATTATGATGATGTTATTGATTGTCTCCATGTGTGAGTAGTCCACTCGGTTCTTAGGGAAGATGGAGAAACCCTAGTAGTATTATAATATGAATGAAGATGATTTATAGCTTTGCACTATGGTTGTATGCTAGTTTTGTCTTGTGTTGTTGAATGAAGTCGACCATGTAGCATTTTCCTAAGGGTCACAGGAGGGAACTACCTTCGGAAGTACGATAGTGTATACAGCGGGAAGTGACATACTGTGTGCGGTGCATTATTGTACGGAAGAAGGGGATAAGAAGGGACTCGGAACTCTTAATAAATAACCACGGGGTAATCCCTTAATTGTGATGGATCAATAGGTGGCTTGACGAAGGTCATTGCGATAGTTATTCAGGGATATGTACATATTTCAACTTCGAGCATTTCCCACATACAACAAGAGGTAAGATATGAATTATACAGTTTGTGTTCTTAGTTAATACTAGAGGTGGAACCAACAATCTCCGAGAATATTTTAGTCTTATTATAGTTCGAACGTAATCTTTAGCTCTATTTGCATTCTTTAATTTTAGTTATTTACAAAACTCATTTAAATTAAAACCTCGCTTGAGATTTGAGACAACTTAAGTGATTATAGATAAATAGCAACAAGGGGCATTAAGATCACTACTAGTAGCTCCTCGTGGTTCGATACTCTTAGTTCAAAACTAGCTACAGCTAATATGTGTTCTTGCAGTTATCAAGGTTTTTTATAGCGCTGTTGCCAGAGAGTTCAGCGCTTTTGGTCTTTGTCTTTAGTTGCTACTTTATTTATTGTTCTACTTAGTTGTTTTTGAGTTACAGGTGAAAAACCATGGAGGACTACCAACGTGGGATACAACTTCAAGCCGTAAAGAGCTCTAGCCCTCCAATGGACGCTTTTATTAAATCAGACATACTCATCAATCCGAAAGGGTATGACATAAACCCCATGCTATTAGATTTACTGCAATCTAAGATGTTTGCAGGAGACGGCACTGAAGATCCGTATGGACATATTGAATATTTTGAAGATGTTTGTGCAACTTTCAATTTAACCATCTTTACAAAAGATGAGGTTAAGTTTAAACTCTTTGAACAAACTCTTACTAATAAAGCTCGAACTTGGTATAATGATTATCCTATTTTAAATTTCTCTGAATGGAAGACATTGTCTACTAAATTCCTTCAGATATTTTTTCCAGAAACCAGATTTCTTGGAGCAAGGCGGATGATTACAAACTTTAAAAGTTCACCGCATGAGAGCTTGTATGAAAGCTACTCAAGATTCAGAGAGATTCTTAGCAATTTTCCCCATCATCATTTTCCACCTTTGTTAATTATACATACTTTCTATCCAGGAGTTAATATTGAGAATAGAGATTTATTAGATTTACTTACTGATGGATCTTTTACTGAGTATGGAGTCGATAAGGCTTAAGACTTATTAGAAACCATACACAAAGATGAGTTTTCAAAAGATAGTAAAGAACCTGATGCGAAGTCTCTAGTAGAGCTAGAATCTATTAACCAATTTATGCAGTCTAGAAAGGTTGTTGAATTACTTGGTAATAACAAACTTCAGCCTAAAGATATCATTCACATTGTTAAGAGCTATGCTAAACATCTGCAACTTCCTAATGATTGGGAACGTTATGAACCTTCTTCTAATAACAAATATTCTAATAAAATTCCAACATGCAAGCAAGTTGAAGAGAATGTGTATGAACCAGAAGAGCTACCATGCCCACTCAGGAAGAAGCGGGCAGATGAAGTATGGACCAGAGAGTTGACAGGAAACCTAGGGGAGATAAAGACAAACATTGATATAGTCAAAGAGCTCCTTGAACCTGAAGGCATTGAAGGCGAGGAAGTGAGGATCAACCGGAAATTCTCTCAACTTATAGGAGGAAAGCCACAAGGTAAAAATGAAAGGTATAAAAGTATTAAATTTAGATGGGGAGAAATTGACTTTGAAGGTATTAGAGACCAAAGCTCGAATATCAACATTCTCCCTTATGATTCTTATATATCATGTCGTTATTACCTGGATGATCATGAACTAGAACCCTCGAATACAACTCTGGTACTCTCAGATAGAACCTATCAAAGATGCCATGGGATTCTTCGTAATGCTCATATCACGGTTGAAGCTTTTGTTTACCCAATAGACTTTTATGTTATTGATATACCACTAGACCCTTTTGGTCCAATCATATTAGGAGTACCTTTTATTGTTCTAACTAAACTAAATATTGATAGCAAAAAAGGAGGTTATGTCTTTGCAGCTTGCAGAAGAGGAAGTAAACATCAGATTCAAAGAACTAAAAAAAATCCCTGGTGAAAAGAAACATGAAGTCAAAGAGGAGAAAACTATTGAAGAATTGGCTGCTATTAACTTTAACATTCCTCAGAATGAACTAGAAAGAAGTTTGACGAACGATCAGTCAATTCCAAATGATGAAGGTAAGAAGAATTAGATGATATCTTGAACAACTCAGCAGAAGCAGAAGACCTTCAGAACTCTGAATATTAAGAATTGGTAAGGAAGGGAGACAAGGACCCACCACCATTAGAACTAAAAATCCTTCCTAAAGACTTAAGGTATGAATTTCTTGATGAAGAGACGAAATGTACAATAATAATTAGGAGTAAACTTTCTTCTATGGAAATTAGATCTTTACTAGAAGTTCTTATTAAGCATTGTAACGTTTTTGGGTATTCTCTCGCTGACATTAAAGGTATAGATGCGTCAATAATAACTCATAAGATAAAAAAATTGAAGCCTTTACCGTAGGGGAATTCCCTACGGTGTAATTTTTATTAATAATTACAGAACAAACACAAAGCCCAAAAGAAAGGCATAGTACATCAGGGAGGGAAGAAATGTCTCAGAAATAACAAAGGCATTAAACAAAAATGGATAGGAGCCATTCAACAAGAGGTTGAACACTACTAGACTTAACCATGTGCTTATGCAGAAGCGTATCACTCTGGCAGCAAACTTTCCACCTATTAAAGGAGGCCGGTATACTATGAAAGATTAAATCATTTCGGACTTTCCAGATGTTCCAAGTCACACACACAAACACCTCCATAAAACAAGGGCCAGAAAACAAAGATCTTGCCTGGAATTTTTTTTCGGTAAAAGGCTTGGAGAAGTACCAATGTATATCCAAGAAGAGAAAGCATTTCCTCGCAAAGGTACATCCGAAAAAGGTGCTCTCGTGTCTCAACATCAGTACTTGTGCAAAGGACACATCCGGGTCCCGTCTCTAGTTGCCAGTGTTTGCGCAACATTAAATCTCGAGTGTTTAAGCGATCCATCATGAGTAATCAACAGAACACTTTCAGTTTGGGTAAAGCTTTGGATTTCCAAATGGCATTAAGGGAAACGTCTTTGGGCAGCTGAGCAAACAAAAACCTGTATAATTTGGAAGGAATCTACTTCTCTCCCCAAACAAACATGCGGAGATCAACAATAGTCGCGGTGAGAGGCGTCGCCAAAACCAACTGTGAAATCTGCTGCCACTCCTGGAATGCTTTGACTGAAATAGGACAGCAAAGCAGTCATTTATGTCCTCCACTTGAGCTATATCAGCAACCGATAAATCCTCAACAAGAGCAAAGGAGAAGAGCCAAGGGAATTTATCACAAAGCAATTCTTCATCGTACCAATAATCTTTCCAGAACAAGACTGAGGATCCACTCCCAACCTGGCAGTGAGAAATGCTTCTGTATTCCCCAACAAAGCTGAAAATGCCCCTCCACCAAAATGATCCTCTTTTGGTCTGATCATGGGGCACCCCTTCACCATAAAGCGACCAAACCAATGAGACCCAGGGGATATTTTCCTTGGAATAAAAGTTATGCAATTGCTTCATAAGAAGAGCCTTGTTCTCGGGAGTGGTGTTTTGGAACATGGGTGCATATGCTCCCTATATTTTGAAATGCATCTTACACATATTTTAAATTTCAAAAAAATTGAAACAAAAAATTGGTACGTACATCTTCACGTGCTACGCGCTCACAAAGTCGTTTCATAAAAAAAGACGTATTATGTGATGTGTGTAAAAAAGACAAAATTCAGTGCTAAAAATAATGCTTTTCACATGATAAAGTTTCCCATTTTTACATAGACCACAAAAAATATTATTTTTTCGTGAAACATGACGAATGCACATACATAACGAAGATGTACATGTAGAATTTTTTATCCAAATTTTTCGGCATTTCGAAATATATCTTTTTGGTAGAGGGAGCATACGCACCCGGGAGCCGAATTGAATTTCCGCCTTGTTCTGCAACTCTAAATTTAACACGCCAAGTCCTCCATGCTGCTTAGGTCTACATACCAACGACCATGCCGCCAAAGCATTACACGAGGATGAATCCTCCTGTTTTGCCCATAGACAATGCCTTTGCGCACGATTACAAATATTCAAAATGGTTTTCTGGAGTTTGAGAGAGCACATAAAAATGTTGGCAGTGTAGAGAGCATTGATCTCACAAATTCCAAACGACCACCATAACCCAAAAAACCGAGCACTCGCATTCAAACGCCGTTCTACTAAACCCACCAGCGGAGATAAATCTTGGATCATGGGTTTAGTAGTTCCTAACGGAAGACCGAGATAAGTGAAAGGGAGGTGGTCTACAGCACATCCGAAAGAACTGGCTAGAGAATGCAGCTGATCATCAGAAATATTTATCGACATAAGGGTAGATTTGGCATAGTTTACCCGCAAATCGGTAGCTTGAGCAAATTCCTCCAAAATAACTTTGAGTGCAGCTAGCTGAACCGGACAAGCTTGCATAATTAGCAAAGTATCGTCCGCATATTGGACTATGGGAAAATCCGTTTCAGGAATATTCAGCGGAGCATGTAGCCCACCAGCATGAAAAAGATGGTTAACCATTGCTTGCAGCAGCTCAGACACTCCCACAAAAAGAAGAGGCGAAAGAGGATCTCCTTGGCGTACTCCATGACGACAAGAGAACTTTTTTCCCGGGACTCCATTGAGCAAAATTGCCGAGGTGCCCGAGGACATAATGATTTTTAACCATTGCATCCACCGTGGATCAAACCCAAGACATTCAAAAACTTTCAAAATTGCCTCATATTCAACAGTATCAAATGCCTTTGCAAAGTCAAGTTTGAGAATCACTGTAGCAGAACCAGATTGTTTGCATTGATGAATATATTCGTATGCCCATCCAACGCAATCTTGGATAGTCCTTGATTTTAAAAATCCATATTGATTAATGTGCACCATATAAGGATTTTGCTTTGGAGGCGATTAGCAAGAAGTTTGGTGAGCAGCTTGAGACAGAGATTCAGCAAAGATATAGGACGGTAGTCATTAGGACCTTCTGGTGAGAGGATTTTGGGAATCAATGTTATAAAAGAATCGTTGATGCTTTGCAAGTTAACCGATCCTTCCCAAAATTCATGGCAAAGTTTGTAAAAATCATACTTCACCACGGGCCAACACACTTTCAGAAACATTCAGGCCCCGGCGATTTATCACCAGGCATATGCGCCACAACTTGATCTATTTCAGCATGAGTGAAAGGCGCCAAGAGGATTTCCAAGCCTTATAAAGGCGTAAAGTATAGGGCGAAATCAAAATTAGCTTTGATAGGCAAAGAAATGCCCAACCTGCTGCGGTAAGAGTTCCAGAGAAGCCCTGCTTTTTCCTCATGATCAGAGACTTGAGAACCATCCTCATGAGATAGAGTAGGAATAAGATTTTTCCTATATCTTATTGTTTCCATGGAGTGAAAAAAGATGTATTTTCGTCGCCAAGCCGAGCCCAATGCGCTGTACATCTCTTTCTCCAGTAGTCCTGCTTACAGAGGAGAAGGTGCGCTGCAATTTTCCTTTAACAATATTCCCGAAGTTCCATTCACTGATATGCAGCGGCCGCTGCTCTTCAAAGCTGTCCAGACGGAGAATTACATAGTTGCAGTTAGCAATCAACGTGCTAAGCATTGAGAAACTATTGCTCCATTGTTTTAGCCCTTTGCTTAAAAGTTTGAACTTAGCAGACAAATGTTTAGCACTGTCACCCTTATATTCAATATCCCAGATGGTTTGGACTTTATCAAGGAACCCGGGTAGACGAACCCAATGATTTTCAAAACGAAAAACCCTTGCCTTTGGGATATTAGTCCCAATCCACACACGGCACGTGATCCAAAGTAGGACGAGCCAGCGGATTGACGAGTGTATTGGGAAATTTCAAAGTCCAAGTTGTAGACGTGAAAAAACAATCGAGCTGCACTAGAAGGGGGTCAAGCTGCATGTTGCTCCAAGTAAATGAACGACCCTTAATCGGCAATTCAATTAGACCCAAGTAGCTGATGATTTCATTGAAAGTAGCAATATCATTCATATTCGCACCATCTCTGTTGCGGTTTTTCACAAATCTATAAAAGTTAAAATCGCCAAGCAAGAGCCACAGTGCATCATCTGCAATATCGACATGGAATAACCATGAAGGATGATGCTAAACCTTTTGTAGATACACAAAATAGAATGAACCCTAAAATGAAAGAAGTTATAAGGAAGAGAGTGGATTTGGTACACACATGGGTAGCTACCCACGTGTACATTACCGTTTGATCTGCGCTGAGATTCGTACTCATTTAGCTACCTTTGACCGTGTCCCAGGCAGTGTACAGTAACCTAAGTAGCTAATCCCCATCACAAATCCTGGAAATAAAAATCTCCACCGACGCATTCCGCTCACGACCTCTCCTAGCCAACCCGTCCTACGTTGCCGCTGCCAGGACAAATCGGCTCCGCCCTCCTCTGGCCCCCTCCGCCCGACTGCTCCTCGATGCCGCCTTGGAGCCTCGCCGCCGCCAAGCCGTCCTCGTCCGGGCGCGGCTCCTAGCTCCTCGACAGGGGCCACCAACGTCGTCCAAGTCGAGGACCCATGCGCGTGAAGTCGCTGTAGCTACCTACCTCCGTCTGCCCCTCCTCCATGATGAAGCGGGGGGGGGCGACCACCTTCTTGCGCGTGCAGTCGGTATCGTCCGTGATCTGCTGGATGCGAACGGCATCGTCGGCAACTTGGGGGCAGTTCGTACAGACGCAGCGAGGCGCGCGAGATCCTTCTCGGCGCGGCGGAGGGAGCGCACGGCCGAGGTGAGCCTGGCGTCGTCGTGGTGGGCGAGGCCCGTGGATGGGGACGAGGGTGCGGCGACCCAGGAGCGGACAGCGGCGATGTGGTTGCAGAGATGGGCGAGGAGCGGGTGGGAGCTGCAGGTGAGGGAGACGGAGCGGACGTGGTAGGCGGCAGCGCGGGGCCAGGAGGCGCGCGTCGGGCTGAGCGGGAACGACGGCTAGGGATCCAGCACAGGGGAGTTCTTCTCCTACTCGATTTCCCCGCCGGCCAGGGCTCCTGCGACGAGCGGTTGGGAGAGATGACGGATGAGAGAGAGAGGTGTTCCCACCTTAATCACTAATTAACCGCTAAACCTGATACAGTAATAGGTGGGATGGGGTAATGAGGTTTGACCAAAGTGGACAGGTGTCATATGCCGAAGGGGTGCGCAGCTACCCCTCTGGTTACCAAGTTTCATCGTTATAAGGAAATAAGTTATGCGTTTACTTTATGCGGTATCATTTACCAAATGGGTAAGTCCTGCCCATTGTATACCGAAAGATGGAGCAATAACTATCATTAGTAATGGTGAGACTAGACTTATTCCCACAAGAACTATCATTGTCCTATAGTATGTGCATAGATTTCAGGAGGTTGAATAAAGATACTAAAATGGTTCATAAGCCACCACCCTTGATGGAGCAAGTCTTAGAAAGGCTTTCAAATAGATCTTATTTTTGTTTTCTTAATGGTTATTCGGGGTGTACCCAAATCCCTATCCAACCTGAAGACCAAGAGAAAACAACTTTTAATTGCCCATATGGTGCTTATGCTTATAGGTTACTACCTTTTGGTTTGTGTAAGGCTGTTGCAACTTTTCAAGAATGTGTTTTAAAAATCTTTGAGAAATTTGTTGAAAACACTGTGGAAGCTTATGGGTGATTTTGTTGTTTACAACAATACTTTTGATAAGTGCCTCTATAATCTTGATCAAGTTTTGCAGGAATGTAGGAAAGCGAAGTTGGTCCTTAACTGGGAACGATGTCGTTTCATGATAAGAGAAGGTAAGAATTTTGGACATAAAGTTTCTGAGAAAAGAATCGAAATATATAAGTCGGGACTTGAACAACTAAATGAATTACCTAGACCACACGACATTAAAGGATTATAAAAAATTGTTGGGCATTATGGGTTCTATAGGCGTTTTATTAAAAAAATTGCTAAATTAGCCGCCCCATTGACTCATTTCGTCCAAAAGGATGTTCCCTTTATTTTTGATAATGAATGCATCACTTCCTTTGAACAGTTAAAAGCGGCATTAGTGACATTACCTATTATACAACCCCCTAATTGGAAATAACCATTTGAAATAATGTGCGATGCTAGCAATTATGCAATAGGTGCCGTCTTGGGGCAATGGGATGGTAAGAATTTTAATGTTATTCAGTATGCAAGACGACTTTTAATGATGATCAAAATAACTATACCACGACTTAAAAATAATTTCTTGCAATTGTCTTTGCGTGTGATAAGTTTAGATCTTATATCATTAATTATAAGATAAAAATACATACTGATCATCAAGCTTTGCGGCACCTCCTTGTAAAGAATGATGCAAAGCCGCGGTTGATCAGGTGGGTATTGTTACTCCAAGAATATGATTTGGAAATAGTGGATAGGCGAGGTAAGAATAATCCTGTTGCTGATCACTTATCTCGCATGGAAGGCATAGCGTATGACCCTGTTCCTATTAATGAGTCTATACCAGACGAATGCCTTGTAGTTGTTAATTCTAATGATCCTTCGTTTGCGGATTATGCTAATTTTCTTGTAGGAAGGTTTCTACCAAAGGACATGGGTTTACATCGGAGAAGAAAATTCTTCAACGATCTAAGACATTACTTTTGGGATGAACCTTCCTTATACAGGCATGGAGTGTTTGACAGGATTAGAAGGTGTGTTCCTCAAAGTGAAATGCTCCCCATTCTGAAAGACTGTCATGCAGGTCCTTAGGTGGACATCACGCTGGAGGCTGGACCTCGCACCGCTACAAAGGTTCTACAGTCAGGTTTTTATTGGCCTATCTTATTCAAATATGCTAATGAACTTGTTAATAATTGCGATGCATGTCAACTTATGAGTAACATAAGTAAGAGACACGAAATAACCATGAACTACAATCTCATAATTGAACCTTTCGATGTTTGGGGAATGGATTTCATGGATCCTTTCCCTCCATCAAATGGATATACTCATATCTTAGTTGTTGTTGATTATGTTACTAAATGGGTTGAAGCAATGCCAACATCTCATGCGAATGTCGCAACCTCTATCAAAATGATTAAAGATATAATTTTTCCAAGATTTGGAGTTCCTAGAGTTTTTATCACGGATGGTGGAACTCACTTTATGGAAGGAACTTTTCGGAGAATCCTTCATAAATATGGAGTTAATCATCGAGTGGCCACACCTTATCACCCACAGACCAGTGGGAAAGTTGAATTATCCAATAGGGAAATTAAAACAATACTTCAGAAAACGGTTAACACCACTAGGAAGGATTGGTCTATGAGGCTTAATGATTCTCTATGGGCATACCGTACTACGTTCAAAAACCTAATGGAAACTACACCTTATAAAATGGTTTATGGTAAAGCTTGTCATTTACCTTTAGAATTAGAGCATAAAGCCTTTTGGGCAATTAAGAAATTGAACTATGGTATTTACCTTTATTTGGCTGCCTCACTAGGGATAAAGTGAATCCATGTGCTATAATTATCAATTGATAGCTAGATAATCTTGTTTGTTCAAGGTAGCGTATTTGAGATTCAAACATAATATCAAATTACTTAAGGCTATACTCTGTTGATTCTTAATTCAAGATTGCTTGGAGTTTTCCCGTTCCTGAGGAGTACAAGAGAATTGTGTTCCATCGTCTCTATGTTAGGACATAATGCCCATATAAATGCTTATCAAACACATGTTGAAGTTCCACCAATATTATGTCTTTGATGAATTTTTCGTGTCCACTACAACTTAAAAAGAGAGTAGACAAGTGAACCCATGAATCCTAGCTCCATTTGAAATCATTAGAAATAACTTTCCAACACAATTACCACACTTTACATTTACTGAAATTTAATAATCCAAAAATACCAAAAATACTTTCTCCACTCACACACACACAAAAAAAATCCAAAAACCATTATCATTTTACCCAAAACCATTATCCTTTTACTATTTTATTTAGCTTGCTTAGTTTATTTCGGATATCACTTTTGACTCATTGGTGTAGATGCACCAATTGTTTAAAAAACATATTTTAAAATGTCAAAAAAATCTGAACAAAAAATCTAGGTGTACATACACACATTATATGTCCGCACACAACATTTCGCGAAAAATGGCATTTTTTATGACTTGCGTAAAAAAGACAATTTTCCGGTCCTGCAATTACCTTTTACGAGACGTTTTGTCTTTTTGCACAGCGCAATAAAATTTTCCTTTTCTCAAAAAAAAATTGTGTGTAAACATAGTATATCAAGATTTACACCAATAAGGTTTTTCCAGATGTTTTTGACATTTAAAAAGAAATTTAAATGCATTATTCATAATGTTTGCATCTGTACCTATGAGCCAAAACACTATGTCATGTTTGTTTACTTTACTTACTTTAAGTTATCCTTATATTCCTATTACTAATACGAAACCTTGTGCTTGACGACTACACGGTGGACTTGGGGACTGATAACCCCCAAGTACAGGGGATCACCGCAATACAATTCGATAAGTATTTGAGTGTCGAACCCACGCGGCGCTGAAGGTAAACTATCTATTCTCTAAAGCCCTATAATCCACTTATATGTCCTTGTATGCAAAGCTAGGATCTATTATTTGTGTGTGTGAAGAGGTTTCTACTATAAAACTATAATTGCTGAAAGTAAAATGCAAGGAGTAAAACTAATGCAAGAAAAGTAAAGTGTAGTAAAGTGAGTAGAGTGGAGTAACTCAAGCTGGCAAGTGTTCTGGCAAATTGCTATTTCATCTGTGTGGTTGTCACAATTAGTGAAGCTCAGTAGTCTTTTTAGTGTTTCTTGTAGAGAGGAGCCATAGATAGGTGTAGCCATATACATAAGCAAATACACCACTAGCGATTGATCCCAAGGACAATTAAGAGCAAGCAAGAGAATTATTAAGACAAAAAATCCAACCACCGCTGTAAGTTTAAAGGTCGCAATAGTTATACCCCCTATTGATTAACCATGAATTAATATAACATGACTATCTAAGAATTGGGGCATGGTTTCTGTCAAGCTCCAGTTGTCCCTCCTCCTATCATCATGCAACAGTGACAACCTCGTGTATTCCCCAACATATGTGTGCACTCATATATTAGTACAAGCAATCATCATAGAAGATAACAAATACTTATATGCAACCATCAACAAATTATCTCACAAATGCCAAGAATAAGTCAGTACTCAAACAAAGACATAGAGGTACAATACATCATGGGAAAATGATAGGTTGCCTCACACATCATGTTTGCCAAGAGATTACAAAGGGTAGATGAAGATTGTGCTAAGGGTGTTGATGAAGATGACGATGACCACGCTGGAGGGGGGTGGAGTCCACCAGAGGCAATTCCGGCAGTGGTCCCCCTCCAATCTCCGTTGGCGGCGGCCTGCTGACTCTCTGTTTATGTGTTTTTGTTCTCCACCGCCGCCTCCTAGAGGAAACTCTGGGGGTCATATATATAGGGGTGTTTAGGTAAAATGAAGTCGTGGGCGCAAGATTGAGGCTGATTGGACGGTCCAGAGGGAAACCAGCCCTGGTGGCGCGCCCTAAGAGGGTGGGCGTGCCACTGGGCCTAGTTCGCAGCTCCATGATCTCCTGGTGTCCCACTTTAGGTCATTTTCTTCGTCTCAAAAATTCCGAAGCGTGGCCCCTAACCTTGCCCTTTTTCGAGTCCCGCACCTCCCGGAAAGACAAAAATACTAATAGAAGGTGTTTTCTACCGGGCAGAGTTAAAACCAAAGGAGAGGCGATTGTTTAGAAAATCCCCGAGAACAATATAAAACATGGAAACAACATTATATAAGATGAAAATAGGTGTAAATATGTGGCAATAAACTACAAGGTTCATGCATACATTTTACATGCATCAGGTACACAGGGCAAAAACTTTAGTTTGGAGGTTTCTAGAAGAGGAGAAGAAGAATTCAGCTTCTAAGCCAATTCCCCGAGAGTTCAATACAAATCCTCGAGTTACCCTTGTGGGGAAAATACGCTTCCTACAACACTCTGCACCTGGAGTCCCAACAATTTGGTACACACAGAGTTGTTGCCACCAATCTCTAGAAAAGAGGAGGTTGCACACTCCAAGCAATCTCAATCCTTTGAAACCCTAGAAACTCAAAGCCGCTTAGGCTTGAGTTCATCAACCCCTCACACTCGAAGATAACGAGGTGAGGAGATATATTTCCTTTTCCACCATCCATAGCATGTTCTTGCATCGCAACACACCAGCACCTCACACATATTAATCCAATCGACATCACCATGAAGTAGGGTTGTTACCGGCGACCAATGCCTGAACATGTATATCTCTTGTGTGTCTGAAGTTGTTACCCCATCGAATCGTGGTCACAAACCCCCGACCTACATAAAAATTTACAACCGGGAATCAAAACCCCGACAGGGGCAACACAGGCTCCTATTTCAACTCCCTTTTTAGGATGACGAAGCTCGGCGTCGAGGGAGATCACATGGACGCCAATCTAGAAGATCGTGAAGCTGAATAAGACAAGGACGACGACATGGAGGTCATCCTCCACGGAGCCCAACACGCCAACGCTGGCGGTGGAGCCTCCAGGCATGGGACGTCCTTCACAATGTGCTGCATGATAACGTCGAGAGTGCGCCCAACACCCCCCACCATTCGCGTCCCACCTGGTTCTTGTTGTGTGGCATGACGGGCATATCTTCGTGGCAGACGAGCTCGAACTCCTGCCATAAACCATCGTTGGGCGCCCAGAGCGCCCCGCCCGATTCCGCCATTGTGAGGTTTTGAAGTGGGCGTGCATATCCTGGACCCACCACGTCATTTCGGGCTCCGGATCCACCATTAAGCCAACGCTGCCCATGGTGAGATGCCAGCCTGTCGAGAGCCTCGTGTAGGGAGGCATGGGGTACCCATCATGAGACCCTTAAGTATAAACTAGAGCTTAGATAATAGGTCGGAGAATGAGACTGCAAGTTACCTCCTTGGTCCTTCAGCTGAGTCTCCAACTCCTGGATCCGACTGTCTTTATAGTCTCCGGCATCAATAAGTTGCTTGACTATGTCCGTCAAGGCTTTGTTGTTGGAGTGAAGTTCGGTATGCAGGGCCTCATGCTCCTGCAAATTCCCACAAAAGTCAAGTTTGTTAGAAACCCTTAAGTATAAACTGGAGCTGGAATAGATTCCGTCTAGATACTTGGGGGCTAGCAGGAAATTAAAATCAGAAAAACTCCCTAATAGTCTGGTTCAAAGTATCTAGACGGAAATAAGTTTCTTCAAACTAGTCAGAGCAGCATAGGTGGTACCTACGACAACATCAATGTCTCTCTGGGTGAATAGTGACTTCATCACAGCAGCGCTGGATTCAAGAGTTGATCGTGTGGATTGCACTTCCATGCCTCCGCCTGCTCCGCCTCTATCTTCACGATCGGTGTTGCTGATCATGAAGGCCTCCTTGGCAGGAGAGTCCTTCGGTGCAGGATCCGACGGAGCCTTCGTCTTTTGATCTCTGGCCGGAGACTTCCCCAATGCAGAGGTTCCGGGGACTGAGAGGGGCTTGGAAACGGCCGGAGTGTTGGGTGCAGCAGCCGGAGAAGGGCTAGGGGCCTTGGTACCTTTATTCACCCCAACTTTCCTCGACCTGCTAGAAAACTTGAAAGTCAGAACAAGTAACTTAACCGGAGGAAAAAATATGAGGAAGGATCGAGCCGAACCCTTTGGGGCCTGGAACGAATCCCATTTGAGGAAGTGTAGGTTGGGTGTTGCTTCCGGCACCCGTCAGTTTCTTGGCACGCTCAGTGGCCTTGGAGTCTAGGCGAGGGACGGTGCTGGCGCGGGCTTTACACTTCCTGCCGGAATTTTCCGGCATGCTAGTAGTGGCGGTTGTGGGTTTGTTGCCGGATCCCTTCGGCTCCTTGGTGCTACTCTCGGCACGTCTTTGGTGGTGCTGGAGATGTAGACTTCTTCCTGAGGATCTTCATGTTCCTCTTCTTCCTCTTCTTCAGATTCTTCTTCTTCTTCATCAATCTTCCGGCTCTTCTTCTGCCTTGGCTTTCTTGGCTTCTCTAGAGCGCCAAGTTCTATCGTAGGGAGAGCGACGAGCTGTAAAGAAAAAGGGAAATATTAAAGAGTTGATGCCTTGCAAAGATCATAATATTAGTAAAGAACATGAGTTCGATATTGCACTCACCTAGGGGCACTCATTGTCGTTCGTGTAGATGTTGAGGGAGATCTTGAAGTCAGAATTTTCCTACATCACCTTATAAAGGGGGCGAGCCCGAATCTTCACACAGTCAAAAGGGAGAGTCTGGGTGGTAATGCATAATTTATCCATCATATTGGTGAAACGGAAAATGAGCTTGGGTCGGAATTGGACAGGCTGAATTCTTTGAGTAAACCAGCTGAGGATAATGTCGCTTCCCTTCAGACCCCGCTCAGTGAGCTTGCCAATTCTCTCTGCCATGCGCAGCAGGCTCTGGTGATCATCCAAGTTTGGGCACTCCTTCCAGAATGGAGTTTCGTTCGCAGCTTCGTCCTTGAATTCCGACAACTTGTTTGCTTGGTCCTTGGAGGAGAGGTTCTTGTGATAGAACCACTCACGATTCCAGTAGCGGGCAGATTCATGGGAGGCAAGTGCCGGGGAAGTTTCTCCGGGCTCTTAGGATGAAGGTGACGCTGCCGTAGTTGCAGATGTTCTTCTCCGAGTCATACTCTGGTCAGATCCGGTAGAACCATTGGAAGAGCTTGATGTCTAGTTCTACTCTGAGATATCCTTCATAGAGAGTATGGAAGTTGGAGCTCACTGTGAAGCGGTTGGGGCAGATGTTGTGCGGCGGGAGCCCATATTTGACCAACATCTCCAAGAAGAACTTGGAGGGCGGAAGAGAAATGACGCGCACAATACAAGCCTGGCACATTACTATGTAACCAGGCTTAGGAGTCGGAGAGGCTTCGTCTTCAAAGTGCTTGATATTTTCCTTGTTGAGGAATCCCTCATCGAGCAGGATCCGGAGCTGATTTGGATCCTGGTGGCAGGGAAACCAGGTCCCCCGGAGACCATCTCTGTTGATCACCTTTGAGGCCCTCTTATGCTCCGCCTCTTGGACCTTCTTCGACATTCTCTCCAGCTCCTCTTGCTCTGCCAGATATTCCTCATGGATGCTGGAAAATTGGGGAGCATGGGGAGCGTAAGTTGTCGGAAGAGATAGTATGATGAGGACATCCCATCTGTTGATACAACCGTTGTACCTACAGCCACGCAAATACAAGGACCAATCACTCGACCTTGTGCCAAACAACTTAACTATCATGTACTTTCGTTTCTTGGAACTATTCCTCACATACATGAGAATATGATGTTGCCCAAATCAGATATATTTGTTACTCTTAGGAATGATGGACCTAGTGATGCGTGTAGTTGACACGTCCGTTGGGAACCCCAAGAGGAAGGTGTGATGCGCACAACAGCAAGTTTCCCTCAGTAAGAAACCAAGGTTTAATCGAACCAGTAGGAGTCAAGAAGCACGTTGAAGGTTGATGGTGGCGGAGTGTAGTGCGGCTCAACACCAGGGATTCCGGCGCCAACGTGGAACCTGCACAACACAATCACAGAACTTTGCCCCAACGTAACAGTGAGGTTGTCAATCTCACCGGCTTGCTGTAAACAAAGGATTAAACGTATTGTGTGGAAGATGATGATTGTTTGCAAAGAACAGTAAAGAACAATTGCAGCAGATTGTATTTCAGATGTAAAGAATAGGACCGAGGTCCACAGATCACTAGTGGTGTCTCTCCCATAAGATAGCAGATGTTGGGTGAACAAATTACGGTTGGGCAATTGACAAATAAAGAAGGCATAACAATGCACATACATATATCATGATGAGTACTATGAGATTTAATCAGGGCATTACGACAAAGTACATAGACCGCTATCCAGCATGCATCTATGCCTAAAAAGTCCACCTTCAGGTTATCATCCGAACCCCTTCCAGTATTAAGTTGCAAGCAACAAATAATTGCATTAAGTATGGTGCGTAATGTAATCAACACTAATATCCTTAGACAAAGCATCGATGTTTTATCCCTAGTGGCAACAGCACATCCACAACCTCGGAACTTTACGTCCATCGTCCCGATTTAATGGAGGCATGAACCCACTATCGAGCATAAATACTCCCTCTTGGAGTCACAAGTATCAACTTGGCCATAGCCTATACTAGCAACGGAGAGCATGCAAGAACATAAATAACATATATGATAGATTGATAATCAACTTGACATAGTATTCAATATTCCACAGACACAACATGTAGGATTACAGATAGATGATTGATACGTCTCCGACGTATCGATAATTTCTTATGTTCCATGCCACATTATTGATGATATCTACATGTTTTATGCACACTTTATGTCATATTCGTGCATTTTCTGGAACTAACCTATTAACAAGATGCCGAAGAGCTAGTTCTTGTTTTCTCGCTGTTTTTGGTTTCAGAAATCCTAGTAACGAAATATTCTCGGAATTGGACGAAATCAAAACCCGGGGTCCTATTTTGCCACGAAGCTTCCGAGAAGACCGAAGAGGAGTCGAAGTGGGGCCACGAGGGGCCGCCACCATAGGGCGGCGCGGCCCGGGCCTTGGCCGCGCCGACCTGTGGTGTGGGGCCCTCGTGTGGCCCCCACGTTGCCCTTCCGCCTACCTAAAGCCTCCGTCGCGAAAACCCCGGACAGGGAGAACGACGATACGGAAAACCTTGCCGAGACGCCGCCGCCGCCAATCCCATCTCGGGGGATTCGGAGATCACCTCCGGCACCTGGCTGGAGAGGGGATTCATCTCCCGGAGGACTCTTCACCGCCATGGTCGCCTCCGGAGTGATGAGTGAGTAGTTCACCCCTGGACTATGGGTCCATAGCGGTAGCTAGATGGTTGTCTTCTCCTCATGTGCTTCATTGTCGGATCTTGTGAGCTGCCTAACATGATCAAGATCATCTATCTGTAATTCTATATGTTGTGTTTGTCGGGATCCGATGGATAGAGAATACTATGTTATGTTGATTATCAATCTATTACCTATGTGTTGTTTATGATCTTGCATGCTCTCCGTTATTAGTAGAGGCTCTGGCCAAGTTTTTGCTCTTAACTCCAAGAGGGAGTATTTATGCTCGATAGTGGGTTCATGTCTCCGTGAATGCGGGGAGTGACAGAAACCTCTAAGGTTATGGATGTACTTGTTGCCACTAGGGATAAAACATTGATGCTATGTCAGAGGATGTAGTTATTGATTACATTACGCACCATACTTAATGCAATTGTCTGTTGTTTTGCAACTTAATACTGGAAGGGGTTCGGATGATAACCTGAAGGTGGACTTTTTAGGCATAGATGCATGCTGGATAGCGGTCTATGTACTTTTTCGTAATGCCCAATTAAATCTCACAATATTCATCATGTCATGTATGTGCATTGTTATGCCCTCTCTATTTGTCAATTGCCCGACTGTAATTTGTTCACCCAACATGCTATTTATCTTATGGGAGAGACACCTCTAGTGAACTGTGGACCCCGGTCCATTCTTTTATACTGAAATACAAATCTGCTGCTATTGTTCTTTACTGTTCTTTGCAAACAATCATCATCCACACTATACATCTAATCCTTTGTTACAGCAAGCCGGTGAGATTGACAACCTCGCTGTTTCGTTGGGGCAAAGTACTTTGGTTGTGTTGTGCGGGTTCCACGTTGGCGCCGGAATCTGCGGTGTTGCGCCGCACTACATCCCGCCGCCATCAACCTTCAACGTGCTTCTTCGCTCCTCCTGGTTCGATAAACCTTGGTTTCTTTCTGAGGGAAAACTTGCTGCTATGCGCATCATACCTTCCTCTTGGGGTTCCCAACGAACGTGTGAGTTACATGCCATCAAGCATATTTTCTGGCGCCGTTGCCGGAGAGATCAAGACACGCTGCAAGGGGAGCCTCCACAATCCAATCTCTTTACTTTGTTTTTGTCTTGCTTTATTTTATTTACTTATTTGTTTGCTGCATTATATCAAAACACAAAAAAATTAGTTGCTACCTTTACTTTATTTACTGTCTTGCACTCTATATCAAAAAACACAAAAAAATTAGTTACTTGCATTTACTTTACTTGATTCATCATGTTTCCTTTTAATTTTACCGTAAAAGACATACCGGTAGGACGTGGGTCTATAGTTGGGAGAAATAATATAGAAGAATTTTTCAATCATGTTAGTACCGTTGAAGATTTTGAAGATAGACATTTGGTAGAACTTGCTCCTACTTATGAAATTGCTGCTGCTGCTTTAGTACGCATGTTGGAAACTAAATTTGTTAATCTCAATCCTATAATCCAACACATGTTTCTTACACTCGGTGATATGGAATAAGGGGAAAAGAAAGATTTTGTTTTAGAAACCCTTCTTAGAGAATTTGGTGGTATAGCAAGAGAGGCTAGAAAGGTCTTTATTAAATATAAGATGCTTGGTTCTTATACCAATTTTGTTAGTATCCTTGAAAAGATGGACATGGAGAGAGTAAGGTACACTAATAACATTAATGATGGTGGGGAGATCAAAGCACCAATACCATGTAAGCTCCTAGCGATGAATGAAGCGCTAGAAAATAACTATGCTTGGCTTGTTCCTGAAAATTTGTTTGATGAGAGTAGCAAGCCCAAGACTAATGAAAAGGGAGCCGCTGAAACTTATGTATCTAATATACTATGCATGGTTGAGAAAACTCCCAACACCTCTGGTTATGATATCAATGCTCCATCTCTTGACAATACTTGATACACACTTTACGCGTCTAGGCTGAAAGGCGTTAAGAAAGCGCTTATGGGAGACAACCCATGTTTTTACTACGAGTATTTTTGTTTTATATTTGAGTCTTGGAAGTTGTTTACTACTGTAGCAACCTCTCCTTATCTTAGTTTTGTGTTTTGTTGTGCCAAGTAAAGTCTTTGATAGTAAAGTGAATACTAGATTTGGATTACTGCGCAGTTACAGATTTCTTTGCTGTCACGAATTTCGACCTGCCTCTCTGTAGGTAGCTCAGAAAAATATGCCAATTTACGTGCATGATCCTCAGATATGTACGCAACTTTCATTCAATTTGGGAATTTTCATTTGAGCAAGTCTGGTGCCTCAATAAAATCCATCTTTACGGACTGTTCTGTTTTGACAGATTCTGTCTTTTATTTCGCATTGCCTCTTTTGCTTTGTTGGATGAATTTCTTTGATCCATTAATGCCCAATAGCCTTATGCAATGTCCAGAAGTGTTAAGAATGATTGTGTCACCTCTGAACATGTTAATTTTTATTGTACACTAACCCTCTAATGAGTTGTTTCGAGTTTGGTGCGGAGGAAGTTTTCAAGGATCAAGAGAGGAGAATGATGCAATATGATCAAGGAGAGTGAAAGCTCTAAGCTTGGGGATGCCCCGGTGGTTCACCCCTGCATATTTTAAGAAGACTCAAGCGTCTAAGCTTGGAGGCGCCGCCACAGCAGGGCGGCGCGGCCCAGGTCTTGGCCGCGCGGCCCTGGCGTGTGGGGCCCTCGTGTGGCCCCCCGCGTTGCCCTTCCGCCTACTTAAAGCCTTCGTCGCGAAACCCCCAGTACCGAGAGCCACGATACGGAAAACCTTGCGAGACGCCGCCGCCGCCAATCCCATCTCGGGGATTACGGAGATCACCTCCGGCACCCTGCCGGAGAGGGGATTCATCTCCCGGAGGACTCTTCACCGCCATGGTCGCCTCCGGAGTGATGAGTGAGTAGTTCACCCCTGGACTATGGGTCCATAGCAGTAGCTAGATGGTTGTCTTCTCCTCATTGTGCTTCATTGTTGGATCTTGTGAGCTGCCTAACATGATCAAGATCATCTATCCGTAATGCTATATGTTGTGTTTGTCGGGATCCGATGGATAGAGAATACCATGTTATGTTAATTATCAAGTTATTACCTATGTGTTGTTTATGATCTTGCATGCTCTCCGTTATTAGTAGAGGCTCGGCCAAGTTTTTGCTCTTAACTCCAAGAGGGAGTATTTATGCTCGATAGTGGGTTCATGCCTCCATTGATACACGGGACGGTGACGAGAAAGTTCTAAGGTTGTGTTGTGCTGTTGCCACTAGGGATAAAACATTGATGCTATGTATAAGGATGTAGTTGTTGATTACATTACGCACCATACTTAATGCAATTGTCTGTTGCTTTGCAACTTAATACTGGAAGGGGTTCGGATGATAACCTGAAGGTGGACTTTTTAGGCATAGATGCGGTTGGATGGCGGTCTATGTACTTTGTCGTAATGCCCAATTAAATCTCACTATATTTATCATGTCATGTATGTGCATTGTTATGCCCTCTCTATTTGTCAATTGCCCGACTGTAATTTGTTCACCCAACATGCTTTTATCTTATGGGAGAGACACCTCTAGTGAGCTGTGGACCCCGGTCCATTCTTTTATCCTGAAATACAAATCTGCTTGCAATACTTGTTTTTACTTGTTTTCTCTGCAAACAATCATCTTCCACACAATACGGTTAATCCTTTGTTACAGCAAGCCGGTGAGATTGACAACCTCATTGTTTCGTTGGGGCAAAGTACTTTGGCTGTGTTGTGCAGGTTCCACGTTGGCGCCGGAATCCCTGGTGTTGCGCCGCACTACATCCCGCCGCCATCAACCTTCAACGTGCTTCTTGGCTCCTCCTGGTTCGATAAACCTTGGTTTCTTTCTGAGGGAAAACTTGCTGCTGTGCGCATCATACCTTCCTCTTGGGGTTCCCAACGAACGTGTGAATTACACGCCATCAATGATCTTGATCATGATAGGAAGCTCACAAGATCTAACATGACAGCACAATGAGGAGAAGACAACCATCTAGCTACTGCTATGGACCCATAGTCCAGGGGTGAACTACTCACACATCGATCCGGAGGCGATCATGGCGATGAAGAGACCTCCGGGAGATGATTCCCCTCTCCGGCAGGGTGCCGGAGGCGATCTCCTGAATCCCCCGAGATGGGATTGGCGGCGGCGGCGTCTGCGGAAGGTTTTCCGTATCGTGGCTCTCGGTGCTGGGGGGTTCGCGACGAAGGCTTTAAGTAGGCGGAAGGGCAGGTCAAGGGGCGTCACGAGGGACCCACACAACAGGGCCGCGCGGCCAGGGCCTGGGCCGCGCCGCCCTGGTGTGTCACCACCTCGTGGCCCCACTTCGTCTCTCCCCCGGACTTCTGAAAGCTTCGTGCAAAAATAGGACCCTGGGCGTTGATTTCGTTCAATTCCGAGAATATTTCCTTACTAGGATTTCTGAAACCAAAAACAGCAGAAAACAGCAAGCGGCTCTTCGGCATCTCGTCAATAGGTTAGTGCCGGAAAATGCATAAATATGACATATAATGTGTATAAAACATGTGAGTATCATCATAAAAGTAGCATGGAACATAAGAAATTATAGATACGTTTGGGACGTATCAAGCATCCCCAAGCTTAGTTCCTACTCGCCCTCGAGTAGGTAAACGATAACAAAGATAATTTACGAAGTGACATGCTATCATAATCTTGATCATACTATTGTAAAGCATATGAGATGAATGCAGCGATTCGAAGCAATGCTGAAGATAATGAGTAAACAAATGAATCATATAGCAAAGACTTTTCATGAATAATACTTTCAAGACAAGCATCAATAAGACTTGCATAAGAGTTACTCATAAAGCAATAAATTCAAAGTAAAGGCATTGAAGCAACACAAAGGAAGATATAAGTTTCAGCGGTTGCTTCCAACTTCAACATGTTTATCTCATGGATAATTGTCAAGACAAAGCAATATAACAAGTGCAATAAGTAAACATGTAAGAATCAATGCACACAATTGATACAAGTGTTTGCTTCTAAGATAGAAGGAATAGGCAAACTGACTCAACAATAAAGTAGAAGAAAGACCCTTCGCAGAGGAAAGCATTGATTACTATATTTGTGCTAGAGCTTTTCATTTTGAAAACAAGAAACAATTTTGTCAACGGTAGTAATAAAGCATATGTGTTATGTATAATACATCCTATAAGTTGCAAGCCTCATGCATAGTATACTAATTGTGCTCGCACCTTGTCCTAATTAGCTTGGATTAACACGGATTATCATTGCATAGCATATGTTTCAACCAAGTGTCACAAAGGGGTACCTCTATGCCGCCTGTACAAAGGTCTAAGGAGAAGGCTCGCATTTCATTTCTCGCTTTTGATTATTCTCAACTTAGACATCCATACCGGGACAACATAGACAACAGATAATGGACTCCTCTTTAATGCATAAGCATTCAACAACAGTTAATATTCTCATAAGATATTGAGGATTAATTGTCCACACTGAAACTTCCACCATGAATCATGGCTTTAGTTAGCGGCCCAATGTTCTTCTCTAACAGTATGCATACTCAAACCATTTGATCATGAAAATCGATCTTACTTCAGACAAGACGAACATGCATAGCAACTCACATGATATTCAACAAAGGTAAAAGTTGATGGCGTCCCCAGAAACATGGTTACCGCTCAACAAGCAACTTATTAAGAAATAAGACACATAAGTACATATTCTTCACCACGATAGTTTTTAAGCTATTTGTCCCATGAGCTATATATTGCAAAGGCAAAGAAGAGAAATCTTAAAGGTAGCACTCAAGTAATTTACTTTGGAATGGCGGAGAAATACCATGTGGTAGGTAGGTATGGTGGACACAAATGGCATGGTTATTGGCTCAAGGATTTGGATGCACGAGAAGAATTCTCTCTCAATACAAGGCTAGGCTAGCAAGGTTGTTTGAAGCAAACTCAAGTATAAAAGGTGCAGCAAAGCTCACATATGAACATATTGTAGCTATTATAAGACATTATATTGTCTCCTTGTTGTTCAAATACCTCAACCAGAAAATATCTAGACTCTAGAGATCAATCATGCAAACCAAATTTTAACAAGCTCTATGTAGTTATTCATTAATGGGTACAAGGTACATGATGCAAGAGCTTAAACAAGATCTATATGAGCACAACAATTGCCAAGTATCACATTATTCAAGACATTAAATCATTTACCACATGCGGCATTTTCCGTTTCCAACCATATAGCAATGAATGAAATAGTTCAAATTTCGCAATGAACATTAAAGATAAAGCTAAGAACACATGTGTTCATACGAAACAGCGGAGCGTGTCTCTCTCCCAAACAAAGAATGCTAGGATCCAATTTTATTCAAACAAAAACAAAAACAAACAGACGCTCCAAGTAAAGCACGTAAGATGTGACAGAATAAATATATAGTTTCACTAGAGGAACCTGATAAGTTGTCGATGAAGAAGGGATGCCTTGGGCATCCCCAAGCTTAGACGCTTGAGTCTTCTTAAAATATGCAGGGATGAACCACGGGGGCATCCCCAAGCTTTGACTTTTCACTCTTCTTGATCATATTGTATCATCCTCCTCTCTTGACCCTTGAAAACTTCCTCCACACCAAACTCGAAACAAACTCATTAGAGGGTCGAGTGCATAATTCATATATTCAGAGGTGACATAATCATTCTTAACACTTCGGACATTGCACAAAGCTACTGAAAGTTAATGGAACAAAGAAATCCATCAAACATAGCAAAACATGCAATGCGAAATAAAAGGCAGAATCTGTCAAAAACGAACGGTCCGTAAAGACGAATTTTAAAGTGGCACCGGACTTGCTCGGATGAAAATTCCCAAATTGAATGAAAGTTGCGTACATATCTGAGGATCACGCACGTAAATTGGCAGATTATTTTGATTTTTCTACGAGAGACTACTGCTCAAATTCGTGACAGACAAGAAATCTGTTCCTGCACTGACAATCCAAATCTAGTATTGGCTTTACTACCAAAGACTTTACTTGGCACAACAATGCAATAAAATAAAGATAAGGAGAGGTTTCTACAGTAGTAACAACTTCCAAGACTCAAATATAAAACAAAGTGCAGAAGTAAAATAATGGGTTGTCTCCCATAAGCGTTTTTCTTTAACGCCTTTCAGCTAGGCGCAGAAAGTGTGAATCAAGTATTATCAAGAGATGAAGCATCAACATTACCTCGGGCATTACGCCTACCTTTCTTATTATTTTTCTTACCCTTTGATTTAGTGAATACATGTCTACCTCCCGGTGTAGAGGTGAATTTTAGGGTGCCTTCTCCCACATCTATGACTGCTCCCAATAGTTTCAGCAGGGATCTTTCGAGTGTGATTTGTCCTGTTCCTACACAATCAATAACAAGATAATCAGTGGATATTGTTCTTCCAAAAATGGTTGTATGCACACCCTCGGCTATTCCCTTAGGAGTTATAACAGAGTTATCAATAAGAGTTATTCCTTCTCCCCCTTCAACGAGTCCCCAAAGTGTCAAAGATTCATAAATACTCTTAGGCATAAGGCAAAATTCAGACATAATATCACAATTGGCATGAAAAGTTTCACCACCTATAACAACTTTAATAGTAGGGTCCCATGTTGAAGGTTCAGAGTTCACCAAAACTTGATCAAGACGGTTACGAACATAACTATAATTTTCTTTCAAGCAAGATGCACTTGTCTCAAGAGTGTTTAATCTATTATAAATGCTAATAAGAGCTGAATCAAAGTTATTAGCTGAACTATGTGATGCAACCAATTTTTTTATTGCATTAAAAGCTTGATCCCCATCGCAATGAAGGAAATCTCCTCCCACTACTGACATCCAAGGCATATCTATAGCGAATCATAAGCCCAAAATAAAAGTTACTAAGGAGTAAACTTAGAGTCATTTGAGGTTCAGCTTTACGATAAGAATCAAAAATTCTGGACCAAGCATCTTTAAAACTCTCCTCATCCCCTTGTTTAAAAGTGAAGACTAATTCCTCAGGTGAAGAACTAACAGGTGCAGAGCTAGACATGATAACAGAAGTAAAAATGCAAGTAACTAATTTTTTTGTGTTTTTAATATGGAGAGCAAGACAGTGAATAAAGTAAATCTAGCAACTAATTTTTTTGTGTTTTTAATATAAGAGCAAACAAAGCAGTAAATAAAGTAAAGCAAGACAAAAACAAAGTAAAGAGATTGGATGTGGAAAACTCCCCTTGCAGCGTGTCTTGATCCCCCCGGCAACGGCGCCAGAAATTTGCTTGATGCGTGTAGTTGACACGTCCGTTGGGAACCCCAAGAGGAAGGTGTGATGCGCACAACAGCAAGTTTCCCTCAGTAAGAAACCAAGGTTTAATCGAACCAGTAGGAGTCAAGAAGCACGTTGAAGGTTGATGGTGGCGGAGTGTAGTGCGGCGCAACACCAGGGATTCCGGCGCCAACGTGGAACCTGCACAACACAATCACGAGAACTTTGCCCCAATGTAACGGTGAGGTTGTCAATCTCACCGGCTTGCTGTAAACAAAGGATTAAACGTATTGTGTGGAAGATGATGATTGTTTGCGAAGAACGAGTAAAGAACAATTGCAGCAGTTGTATTTCGGATGTAAAGAATAGGACCGGGGTCCACGAGATCACTAGTGGTGTCTCTCCCATAAGATAGCAGATGTTGGGTGAACAAATTACAGTTGGGCAATTGACAAATAAAGAAGGCATAACAATGCACATACATATATCATGATGAGTACTATGAGATTTAATCAGGGCATTACGACAAAGTACATAGACCGCTATCCAACATGCATCTATGCCTAAAAAGTCCACCTTCGGGTTATCATCCGAACCCCCTCCAGTATTAAGTTGTAAACAACAGACAATTGCATTAAGTATGGTGCGTAATGTAATCAACACAAATATCCTTAGACAAAACATTGATGTTTTATCCCTAGTGGCAACGACACATCCACAACCTTAGAACTTTCTCGTCACTCGTCCCGGATTTAATGGAGGCATGAACCCACTATCGAGCATAAATACTCCCTCTTGGAGTCACAAGTATCAACTTGGCCAGAGCCTCTACTAGCAACGGAGAGCATGCAAGAACATAAATAACATATATGATAGATTGATAATCAACTTGACATAGTATTCAATATTCATTGGATCCCAACAAACACAACATGTAGGATTACAGATAGATGATCTTGATCATGATAGGCAGCTCACAAGATCTAACATGATAGCACAATGAGGAGAAGACAACCATCTAGCTACTGCTATGGACCCATAGTCCGAGAGGTGAACTACTCACACATCGATCCGGAGGCGATCATGGCGATGAAGAGACCTCCGGGAGATGATTCCCCTCTCCGGCGGGGTGCCGGAGGCGATCTCTCGAATCCCCGAGATGGGATTGGCGGCGGCGGCGTCTCTGGAAGGTTTTCCGTATCGTGGCTCTCGATACTGGGGGTTTCGCGACGAAGGCTTTAAGTAGGCGGAAGGGCAGGTCAAGGGGCGTCACGAGGGACCCACACAAAAGGGCCGCGCGGCCAGGGCCTGGGCCGCGCCGCCCTGGTGTGTCACCACCTCGTGGCCCCACTTCGTCTCTCCCCCGGACTTCCGGAAGCTTCATGCAAAAATAGGACCCTGAGCGTTGATTTCGTCTAATTCCGAGAATATTTCCTTACTAGGATTTCTGAAACCAAAAACAGCAGAAAACAGCAACTGGCTCTTCGGCATCTCGTCAATAGGTTAGTGCCGGAAAATGCATAAATATGACATATAATGTGTATAAAACATGTGAGTATCATCATAAAAGTAGCATGGAACATAAGAAATTATAGATACGTTTGGGACGTATCACCTAGCATGGACAAGAGGGACAAGCTTTGGAGCATGATCGTGCATGGAGATGGCTGCAAACATATGAGGATTGAAGAGGACACCCAAGTGGAGATTTCAGAACTTTGAAGCCACCATAATAAGAGATGAAGACATGGACGAAATATAGAGCTTTCCACTTCATAATTTCGTCCATATAGTTACATGGTGTTGCATCACTATTAAGTTTGGGCCACACCCATGTAATTTTCGCAGGAATTAAGTCAGCCCCCGTTTAGAGTTCGTATTGAAGGGGGAAAAGCCTTCTAGGGTTTGGTTCGGCCACCATATGCATGGCTGGCCGAAACTCTACCTTTTCCTCCTTTAAATACTCCCATAGCCGTCACGTTTAGGCTCGGATTTTGATTAGATTAAAAGTTAGCCTTTGCTGCAACTCTTCGTGTACTTCTTTTGAGGCCAACGCCTAGAAGAAGACCGACAATTCAGAATCCCACCTTTTCAATAAAGCTTTAATCTATATCCGCAATAATTCTGATTGCATTATTAGTTCTTACTTGTTCTCGATTTCAGGTAGGAATTAAGACCTTTTGGTCAGGCTGATCGTGCATCCGCAAGATCAGTAACTCCCGAAGATTGTCCTAGCGATTATATTGGCGCACGAGTTTTGCACGTGTAGTCGGATCGTCAAGCACGAACTCCACCAACAAATCGACGTTATCATACTCTCATCGAAAGATCGGACACCTTTACCCTATCAAGTGGTGTCAGATTTCAGGTTGCTCGCTGAGATTTTACAGTTTTCCTAGTATAGATTTATCTGCCTTCATACCCATAAACCCACGAAAAAGCCAAAAAATATATATTAGGTTTAGATCATCCGTCCCATAGCCCCTGCCATGCCTTGCATTGTCTTTTCAATTTTGCATAGTTGAATTTGTGTCTACATCTTCGTGTCGAGTTGCTGGTCTTAGCGTCTAGTTCCTTTAGAGTTTTGAGTTCTGGTCATAATAGTTATGCCACCGCCGCATACTCGCATCGCTCACCGATCATCACCACTACTTCGGCCACTACCATATAGACCCACCATATATACTTCCGCCACTGCCATATACACCCACCATATATCCTTCCGCCAGTGCCACATACACCCACCAGATCATTTTCGCCACCATCATATACATCGGCCATATACCATGTTTCGTACCGTGACACAGATTCATGTTGTTTCTCTGCCGCGACAGAGTCCGTGTAGACTAAGGTTTTCCTATTTTCCTTAATAGCTGTTGCCTTCTAATTTCGTCTGTGTTGTAGAATTTTTTTTCCGTGAGATAAGTTTCGGCCGCCGGTAAAGAACTGTGAAGGAGAGCACAAAAAAAGTCTGGAAACGTCTCCGAATTTTTTTCTGGCTACACCAGTTTTAGACCTTAGGGATCACTTTTCTCCACTGGCCGTTATACCGACATTTTTTTGGCACCTGCGCGCTTTCCGGAGCACTTTTCAGAAATTTCGACAAAAAAATTTCTGAGGCTATACTGTTTTTAGACCTCGGGAATCAGTTTGAGACACTCGCCACCTTAGTGATTTTTCACATCTCGGTTCGCCACCTCATCGCCACCTCATCGCTGCTAGTTGCTTGTGTGTCGCGCCGTGACCTCGTTAGTGTTCTAGGCTCGCGTCTCTAGTACGGTCTAGCCTAGAACCAGCACAGTACCGTTGTTGAGCATACTTTCAATATTGCATTACTGATTTGACAATTGTTGTTTTCCTACCATATTAGCCTTCCGAAAGCTCTACATATTGTATCCACGTGCTCTGTGTAGACACCTGGTAATCACTTTGGCAATATTTGGAGACGCTGGTCCTTGCTGGTTGCCATATCACTGTCCTCCTGTTTGGTAAGAACTTGTAAGAGCTTTTTATTTTTCTTGACGAATTGCGCGTGAACCACCATATTCCGTAGTTTGTAGGCATATACATTTGTGCTTTTTGAGTACTAATCATGACAGGAACCACGAGGAACGCTGCTGACCCGTCTAAAATGACGAACGCGGAGTTGCATGCTCACTTCACCCACCTTCTGGGTGGGCATGCACATGACGTAGATGCGCGCCTTGGTGTCGTTGGCGCCAAACTCACCGACACGCTGGAGAAGATGGATAGCCTTGAGGAAGTTTTAAACTCCAAGCTTGACACCAAGTTCCAGGAGGTCTTGGCTCGGTTACTGCCACCTCACGACAACGCACGAGGTCGCGCACGCCGCGTTCCTCATGCGGAGGTGCCTGCGGGTACTGCTGCTGTTGCTGCACAGGCCGCGCATGAAGCGCCTTCTGATGAAGGATACGATGATTATGGAGGGGAGGACGAGCTAGTAGATGAGTACGTGTTTGACGGAGAGGAGGTCGAACAACCTGCACCTGGTCGTCCACGGCAATACAATCGCAACGCTCGCCCACCTCCACGACCGGTACGTGATGATGATCATGTTGCTAAGCTTAAATTGAATATTCCGCCATTTGAGGGTAGATATAATCTTGATGCATACCTTACTTGGGAATTGGAAGTAGAGCAACTCTTTGCATGTTTACAATATCCTGATCATTTGCGTGTTAGTGCTGCTACTTGTGGATTCACATATTTTGCATCTATGTGGTGGTATGAACATTGTAGAGTACATCATGCTAATATTCCACTACTTGGGTTGGTTTAAAACTTGCTATGCGTACTCATTTTGTTCCTCCACATTATCAGCGTGATTTTCTTAAAAAATTGTCTCATTTAGAACAAGGGAAAAATTCTGTAGAAGACTATTATCAAGAATTGCAAACTGGCATGATTCGCTGTGGTATTGTAGAGGATAATGCGGCTATGCTTGCATGTTTTTTTTGTGGTTTGAATAAACAGATTCAGCATACTTCAGATTATAAGGAGTACAACACTATTACTCGCTTGTTTCATCTTGCTTGCAAAGCTGAACGTGAAGTGCAGGATCGTCAACCACCATGGAGAAGAGCTAATATTTTTGCAGGTCGTACATCGTCGTGGTCTCCGTGACAATCAGCGCCACCATCTCTTGGGGCTGCACCAGCACCTACTACCTCCAAGTACACCGCGCCTGCATCACGAGCACCACCTGCTGCTACTCCACCACCATCTGCTGGTCCTCGTCGGAGTTCATCTTCGATGGCCTCCACAGGGAAGACGCGCGAGATTCAGTGCTGCAAATGCTTGGGTTTTGGTCACATAGAAAGAGAATGCAGGACCAAACGTGCGATGTTGGTGCGTGAAGACGGAGAATATGACTCTGCAAGTAACTTTGATGAAGATACATTGGCCCTTATTACTGCACGTGATGGAGCCAATTCTGATTCTGAGAGAGAGAGAGATGGAGGTAATGGAAGCTGACACTGTTGATCAGTACAAGAGCTTAGTTGGACAACGTGTGTTGAGTGTGCAATTGAGCAAATCTGAGCATGATGAACGCCACAATATGTTTCAAACAAGAGGCGTTGTAAAAGAGCGAGCTATACGGATCATCATTGATGGAGGGAGTTGTAATAATATGGCAAGCGTTGACATGGTGTAGAAACTTTTTCTTCCAACAAGACAGCGCACACATCCATATTACATCCAATGATTTGAGAGCTCTCGGAAGCTCAAGCTAACAGGAACTGCACGCGTGCATTTTACTATTGGTACATATTCTGATTTTGTTAGTTGTGATGTTGTACCTATGCAAGCTTGTTCTTTGTTACTTGGTAGACCTTGGCAATTTGATAGAGAATATGTTCATAAGGGTAAACCGAATCAATATTCTCTTATGCATGATGGAAAGAAAATTGGTCTCAAACCTATGTATCCTGAACAAATTCTAAAAGATGATCTTGCTAGAGCTAGTAGAGTAAAAAAGCAAGGAGAAACATAAGAGTGAAAATCAGATTATTGCTGCAGATTTTGTGCCACATAAGACTAATACTAAATCTGATTCGAACCATGCTACTGAAATTCGTTTGAAAAATCCTTGTTTGCTTGCTAGCAAATCTGATATTGCTGAACTTGATGTGAACACTACTCCATGCTATGCTATTATTTGCAAAGAAGTTCTGTTTTCATTGAGGATATGCCTCCTTCTTTGCCACATGCGGTTGCTAACCTTTTGCAGGAATTCATTGATGTGTTCCCACAAGATGTTCCACCTGGACTACCACCTATTGGTGGGATAGAACACTAGATTGACTTGATTCCAGGAGCTTCGCTGCCCAACCGTGCGCCATATCATACCAATCCTGAAGAGACCAAAGAGATTCAACGACAAATTCAGGTTCTACAAGATAAATGTTACATTCGTGAGTCTCTTAGTCCATGTCTTGTTCCTATTATTTTGGTACCTAAGAAAGATGGTTCTTCGTGTATGTGTACTGATTGTAGAGCTATTAATAATATTACCATTCGATACCGTCACCCTATACCTCGTTTGGATGATATGCTTGATGAGTTGAGTGGTTCTATTATGTTCTATAAAGTTGATTTGCGTAGTGGTTACCATCAAATTCGTATGCAATTAGGAGATGAATGAAAAACATTGTTTAAAACTAAGTTCGGTTTATATGAGTGGTTAGTAATACCCTTTGGATTAACTAATGCTCCTAGTACTTTCATGAGACTGATGAACGGAGTTTTACGTGCTTTTATTGGACGTTTTGTGGTGGTATACTTTGATAATATTCTGATTTATAGCAAATCTTTAGAGGATCAATTGGATCATTTACGTGTTATTTTTAAGCTTTACGTGATGCACGTTTGTATGGTAATCTTGAGAAGTTCACCGTTTGCACCAATCGAGTTGTGTTTCTTGGCTATGTTGTTACAACGCATGGTATTGAAGTTGATCCAGCTAAGATTGAGGCAATTGAGAGTTGGCCGCAGCCTAAGACGGTCACGCAAGTGAGGAGTTTCTTGGCCTCGCTGGTTTTATAGGCGCTTTGTGAAATATTTTGGATCCATTGCTGCGCCGCTGAATGAGCTTACAAAGAAGGATGTGCCCTTTGTGTGGGGCGATGCACAATAAGAAGCCTTCATGACACTAAAAGATAAGTTAACACATGCTCAATTACTCCAACTTCCTGATTTCAATAAGACTTTTGAGCTTGAATGTGATGCTAGTGGAATTGGTTTGGGAGGTGTGTTATTACAAGAGGGCAACCTATTGCATATTTTAGTGAAAAATTGAGTGGGCCTAGTCTAAACTATTCTACTTATGATAAAAAATTATATGCACTGGTTCGGACGTTGGAAACTTGGCAACTTTATTTATGGCCTAAAGAATTTGTTATACATTCTGATCATGAATCTTTGAAGCATATTCGTAGTCAAGCTAAGTTAAATCGCCGCAATGCAAAGTGGGTTGAATTTATTGAGTCTTTTCCTTATGTTATCAAACACAAAAAGGGTAAAGATAATTTTATTGCTGATGCTTTGTCGCGCCGTTATACTATGCTATCTCAACTTGACTTCAAGATTTTTGGATTAGAAACTCTAAAGGAACAATACTTACATGATGCTGATTTTAAAGATGTTGCTGAATTGTAGAGATGGTAGAACATGGAACAAATTCGTCCTCAATGATGGATTTGTGTTCCGTGCTAACAAGCTATGCATCCCAGATAGTTCCGTTCGTCTTTTGTTGTTGCAGGAGACGCATAGAGGAGGATTGATGGGTCACTTTGATGTGAAGAAGACGGAGGATATACTTGTTGCACACTTCTTTTGGCCACGTATGCATCGAGATGTTGAGAGATTTATGCCACGCTGCACTACATATCAAAAAGCTAAGTCTAGACTTAATCCCCATGGTTTATATATGCCTCTTCATGTTCCTAGTGTACCTTGGGAGGATATTTCTAAGATGACACACTTTATTCCATATCACAAGACTGATGATGCTATACATGTTGCTGATTTGTTCTTTCATGAAATTGTTCGTTTACATGGTGTGCCAAATACTATTGTTTATGATCGTGATACTAATAGTTGGGGACTAAATTGTTGTTTAGTACTACATGTCATCCCCAAACTGATGAACAGACTGAAGTAGTAAATAGAACATTGTCTACTATGATGCGGGCTGTTTTGAAGAACTTAAAATTGTGGGAAGAATGTTTGCCTCATATTGAATTTGCTTACAATCGTTTGCTACATTCTACCACTAAGATATACCCTTTTGAGATTGTGTATGATTTTGTTCCACGTGCACCTATTGATTTGTTGCCTTTACCATCTTCGGTGCAAAATAATTTGGATGCTACACAACGTGCTGAATTGATATTAAAATTGCATGAGACTACTAAAGACAACATAGAACACATGAATGCTAAGTATAAAATTGCTGGGGATAGAGAAAGAAAGCATGTTGTGTTTGATGTTGGTGATCTTGTTTGGTTGCATTTGTGCAAAGATCGTTTTCCTGAATTGCACAAGTCTAAGTTAATGTCACGCGCTGCTAGTCCTTTTAAGGTGTTAGAGAAGATAAATGATAATGCATATAAACTTGAGCTTCCTGCAGAATTAGGTCTGGTTAGTCCTACATTTAACATTGCAGATTTGAAGCCTTACTTTGGTGAAGAAGATGAGCTTGCGTCGAGGACGATTTCAATTCAAGAAGGGGAACATGATGAAGACATCCATCTGTTGAAACAACCTCTATACCTACAGCCACACAAATACAAGGACCAATCACTCGAGCTCGTGCCAAACAAATTAACTATCAGGTACTTTCATTTCTTGGAACTATTCCTCACATACATGAGAATATGATGCTGGCTAAATCAGATATATTTTTTACTCTTAGGAATGATGGACCTAGCATGGACACGAGGGACAAGCTTTGGAGCATGATCATGCATGGAGATGGCAGCAAACATATTAGGATTGAAGAGGACGCCGCACATGGAGATTTCAGAACTTTGAAGCCACCATAATAAGAGGTGAAGGCATGGACGAAATATACAGCTTTCCACTTCATAATTTCGTCCATATAGTTACAAGGTGTTGCGTCACTTTTAAGTTTGGGCCAGACCCATGTAATTTTCGCAGGAATTAAGGGTCAGCCCCCGTTTAGAGTCCGTACTGAAGGGAGAAAAGCCTTCTAGGGTTTGGTTCGGCCACCATATGCATGACTGGCCGAAATCCCACCTTTTCCTCCTCTAAATACCCTCATAGCCGTCACATTTGGACTCGGATTTTGATTAGATTAAAAGTTAGCCATTGCTACAACTCTTCGTGTACTTCTTCTGAGGCCAACGCCCAGAAGAAGACCGACTATTCGGAATCCCACCTTTTCAATAAAGCTTTCATCTATATCCGCAATAATTATGATTGGATTATTAATTCTTACTTGTTCTCGATTTCAGGTAGGAATTAAGACCTTTTGGTCAGGCTGATCGTGCATCCGCAAGATTAGTAAATCCCGGAGATTGTCCTAGCGATTGGATTGGCGCACGAGCTTTGCACGTGTAGTTGGATCATCAGGCACGAACTCCACCAACAAATCGATGTTATCATACTCTCAACGAAACATCGGACACCTTTCCCCTATCATAGTATTGCTATTGGTTCAACTACAATTGGTTGATCTTGAACCAGAGGATCAGACCCAGGCCACCCCGCAAGCAAAACAGTCGGAATAACTGGCGGAGGGTTTGGTGAAATTTCTTCTCATCATTCTCCGACGCAAACGAACTAGAACCGATGTGATCCGACATATCTACATACATGGAATACATGGAATGCCTAAGTTGGTTAAATTTGCTAAGTGTTGGATCTACCAAGAACCGCAAACAACAATGAGCATGTGTTCTGAGAGATCTAGAAAATAAAAAGTAATCTAGGTTTAATCTAACCTAAGGTTTCTATCCTAGAATGATTAAGAAAGTTTGATTGATCAACAACTAAGGGATCGTCGGAGGTACTTACCCGGTGCGGAGACGCGGTTCCCCGTCGTGGGAGCTCGGTGGCGTGCGAAGCCGAGGAAGAAGACACGAGTAGCGGCGACATCACCGAACTTGAGGCGTGGATGGAAGTAGCTTGATGAACTCCTCCGGGCGATGGCACGACGGTGAGCTTTGGAAGATCCTTGTAGGCGACGGCGCGGCGAGGCGACGATGGATTTCACGGAAGAACTAGGGCTCGGGAGTTCATCGGGAGCTCGAGGTTGAAGACGAAGTGGATGCAAATCAGGGTAATAATGGAAAATTCACCGCCCCGAGCCTACTTATAGCCGGATACTCCGAGATTCCTACAACAGATCCGACGGTAAGAAGTCGGAACGACATCCCGTTGGATGATTGACACGTGTCCTAGGTCATTCGCGGTAAAAGCGGATCGAAGGTGATTTTACTGTTGGGATTACCGTTAAGCAGGAGAGAAATCTCGAGCCGGATTTTCCGCCCTGATTAGCGAAGATCTTCGGTGAAATTTGGCCTAGAAAAGCGCGTGAAATTTATGGGTTCAGGGGAAGGCGGAAATCGAGTTATTTGGCCGAAGAATGTGTCATACAGGGTTTTGGAGTCCTTCAAGATTATACCAGTTTCTGACTCGATCGGTTATGCGAAAGAAGCCGGAGACAAGGAGACGGATCATGAAGAACTCCGGGGGCTACTGTTGTGGGTATGATTAATGGGTATCCAATAGTAGTGCCAATAATTCGGCAAGCCCGGGTGGCCCACTGATACGTCCCAAACGTATCTATAATTTCTTATGTTCCATGCTACTTTTATGATGATACTCACATGTTTTATACACACTTTATGTCATTATTATGCATTTTCCGGCACTAACCTATTGACGAGATGCCGAAGAGCCGATTGCTGTTTTCTGCTTGTTTTTGGTTTCGGAAATCCTACAAAGGAAATATTCTCGGAATTGGACGAAATCAACGCCCAGGGTCTTATTTTTCCACGAAGCTTCCAGAAGACCGAAAGGGAAACGAAGTGGGGCGACGAGGCGCCCCCACCATAGGGCCGCGTGGCCTGGGTGGGGCCCGCGTCGCCCTATGGTGTGGGCCCCTCGTCAGCCCTCCGACTCCGGCCTTCCGCCTACTTAAAGCCTTCGTCGCGAAAACCCCAGTACCGAGAGCCACGATACAGAAAACCTTCCAGAGACGCCGCCGCCGCCAATCCCATCTCGGGGGATTCAGGAGATCGCCTCCGGCACCCTGCCGGAGAGGGAATCATCTCCCGGAGGACTCTTCATCACCATGATCGCCTACGGATTGATGTGTGAGTAGTTCACCCCTGGACTATGGGTCCATAACAGTAGCTAGATGGTTGTCTTCTCCTCATTGTGCTATCATGTTAGATCTTGTGAGCTGCCTATCATGATCAAGATCATCTATTTGTAATGCTACATGTTGTGTTTGTTGGGATCCGATGAATATGGAATACTATGTCAAGTTGATTATCAATCTATCATATATGTTGTTTATGTTCTTGCATGCTCTCCGTTGCTAGTAGAGGCTCCGGCCAAGTTGATACTTGTAACTCCAAGAGGGAGTATTTATGCTCGATAGTGGGTTCATGCCTCCAATGAATCCGGGACAGTGATGAGAAAGTTCTAAGGTTGTGGATGTGTTGTTGCCACTAGGGATAAAACATCAATGCTTTGTCTAAGGATATTTGTGTTGATTACATTACGCACCATACTTAATGCAATTGTCCGTTGTTTGCAACTTAATACCGGAAGGGGTTCGGATGATAACCTCGAAGGTGGACTTTTTAGGCATAGATGCATGCTGGATAGCGGTCTATGTACTTTGTCGTAATGCCCTGATTAAATCTCATAGTAGTCATCGTGATATGTATGTGCATTGTTATGCCCTCTCTATTTGTCAATTGCCCAACTGTAATTTGTTCACCCAACATGCCATTTATCTTATGGGAGAGACACCACTAGTGAACTGTGGACCCCGGTCCATTCTTTACATCCGAAATACAATCTATCGCAAACTATGTTCTTTACTTGTTCTTCGCAAACAAACATCATCTTCCACACTATACATTTAATCCTTTGTTTACAGCAAGCCGGTGAGATTGACAACCTCACTATTACGTTGGGGCAAAGTACTTTGATTGTGTTGTGCAGGTTTCACGTTGGCGCCGGAATCCCTGGTGTTGCGCCGCACTACACTCCGCCACCAACAACCTTCACGTGTTACTTGACTCCTACTGGTTCGATAACCTTGGTTTCTTACCGAGGGAAAACTTGCTCGCCGTACGCATCACACCTTCCTCTTGGGGTTCCCAACGGACGTGTGTCTTGCACGCCATCAAGCAACTTTTTACGGCGCCGTTGCCGGGGAGATCAAGGCACGCCTGCAAGGGAGTCTCCCACATCCAATCTCTTTACTTTGTTTTTGTCTTGCTTTACTTTATTTTATTTACTGCTTTGTTTGCTCTCTATATCAAAAATACAAAAAAAAAATTAGTTGCTAGTTTTACTTTATTTACTGTCTTGTTTGCATTCTCCATATTAAAAACACAAAAAAATTAGTTACTTGCATTTACTTTATTTACCTTTTGTTTATTTCATCATGTTTCCTCCTAAGTTCACTCTGAAAGACATACCGGTAGGACGAGGGTCTATCATTGGAAGAGATAATATAGAAGCATTTTTCACCCATGTTAGTATGGATGAAGATTTTGAAGATACACCCTTGGTAAAAGTTGCTACTACTTATGAAAGTGCTACTGCCTGTTTAATACACATGTTGGAAACTAGATTTGTTAATCTCAATCCTATAATTCAACATATGTTTCTTACACTCTCTGATATGGAAAGGGGAGAAAAGAGAAATTTTGTTTTAAAAGTCCTTCTTAGAGAATTTGAAGATATAGCTAAAGAAGCTAGAAAAGTTTTTATTAAGCATAAGAGGCTTGGTTTGTTCACCGATTTTGCAAAAATACTTGAAAAGATGGACATGGATAGAATAAAGTACACTAATAATGTCAATGATGGAGGGGAGATTAAAGTACCGATACCTAGTAAGCTCCTAGGAATGCATGAAGCTCTAGAAAATAACTATGGTTGGCTTGTTCCTGAAAATTTGTTTGATGAGAATAGCAAGCCTAAGAGTAATGAAAAAGGGGCCTCTGAAACTTACATAGATAAGATACAATGCATAGTTGAGAAAACTCCAAACCCCTCTGTTAATGCTTCATCTCTTGACAATACTTGATTCACACTTTCTGCGCCTAGCTGAAAGGCGTTAAAGAAAAGCGCTTATGGGAGATAACCCATTATTTTACTTCTGCACTTTGTTTTATATTTGAGTCTTGGAAGTTGTTACTACTGTAGCAACCTCTCCTTATCTTTATTTTATTGCATTGTTGTGCCAAGTAAAGTCTTTGATAGTAAAGTCAATACTAGATTTGGATTACTGCGCAGAAACAGATTTCTTACTGTCACGAAATTGAGCAGCCCCTTATGTAGGAAATTTAGAAAAATCTGCCAATTTACGTGCGTGATCCTCAGATATGTACGCAACTTTCATTCAATTTGAGCTTTTTCATCTGAGCAAGTTAAGTTCCCCAGAAAAATTCGTCTTTACGGACTGTTCTGTTTTGACAGATCCTGCCTTTTATTTCGCATTGCCTGTTTTGCTATGTTTGATGGATTTCTTTGTTCCATTAACTTTCAGTAGCTTTGTGCAATGTCCAGAAGTGTTAAGAATGATCATGTCACCTCTGAATATGTGAATTTTCGATTATGCACTAACCCTCTAATGAGTTTGTTTTGAGTTTGGTGTGGAGGAAGTTTTCAAGGGTCAAGAGAGGAGGATGATACAATATGATCAAGAAGAGTGAAAAGTCTAAGCTTGGGGATGCCCCCGTGGTTCATCCCTGCATATTTTAAGAAGACTCAAGCATCTAAGCTTGGGGATGCCCAAGGCATCCCTTCTTCATCGACAACTTATCAGGTCACCTCTAGTGAAACTATATTTTTATTCCGTCACATCTTATGTGCTTTACTTGGAGCGTCTGTTTGTTTTTATTTTTGTTTTTGTTTGAATAAAATCGGATCCTAGCATTCTTTGTGTGGGAGAGAGACATGCTCCGCTATTTCATATGAACACATGTGTTCTTAGCTTTACTTTTAACGTTCATGGCGAAGGTTGAAACTGCTTCGTTCATTGTTATATGGTTGAAAACAGAAAATGCTTCATGTGGAAATTGGTATAATGTCTTGAATAATTTGATACTTGACAATTGTTGTGCTCACATAGATCATGTTTAAGCTCTTGCATCATGTACTTTGCACCTATTAATGAAGAACTACATAGAGCTTGTTAAAATTTGGTTTGCATGATTGGTTTCTCTAGAGTCTAGATATTTTCTGGTTAAGGTGTTTGAACAACAAGGAGACATCGTAGAGTCTTATAATGCTTGCAATATGTTCTTATGTAAGTTTTGTTGTACCGTTTTATACTTGAGTTTGCTTCAAACAACCTTGCTAGCCTAGCCTTGTATTGAGAGGAATTCTTCTCGTGCATCCAAATCCTTGAGCCAAAAACTATGCCATTTGTGTCCACCATACCTACCTACTACATGGTATTTCTCTGCCATTCCAAAGTAAATTACTTGAGTGCTACCTTTAAAATTCTATTCTTTGTCTTTGCAATATATAGCTCATGGGAAAATAGCCTTAAAAACTATTGTGGTAAAGAATATGTAGCTATGTATCTTATTTCTTATAAGTTGCTTGTTGAGCGGTAACCATGCTTCTGGGGACGCCACCAACTATTACACCTTTGTTGAATATCATGTGAGTTGCTATGCATGTTCGTCTTGTCTGAAGTAAGGGCGATTTTCATGATCAAATGGTTTGAGTATGCATATTGTTAGAGAAGAACATTGGGCCGCTAACTAAAGCCATGATCCATGGTGGAAGTTTCAGTTTGGACAATTAATCCTCAATCTCTTATGAGAATATTAACTGCTATTAAATGCTTATGCATTAAAGAGGAGTCCATTATCTGTTGTCTATGTTGTCCCGGTATGGATGTCTAAGTTGAGAATAATCAAATGCGAGAAATCCAATGCGAACTTTCTCCTTAGACCTTTGTACATGCGGCATAGAGGTACCCCTTTGTGACACTTGGTTGAAACAAATGCTATGCAATGATAATCCGTGTTAATCCAAGCTAATTAGGACAAGGTGCGAGCACTATTGGTAATCTATGCATGAGGCTTGCAACTGATAAGATGTCTTATACATAACACATATGATTTATTACTACCGTTGACAAAATTGTTTCTATGTTTTCAAAATGAAAAGCTCTAGCACAAAAATAGTAATCCATGCTTCCCTCTGTGAAGGGCCTATCTTTTACTTTATTGTTGAGTCAGTTTACCTATTCTTTCTATCTTAGAAGCAAACACTTGTGTGAACTGTGTGCATTGATTCTTACATGTTTACCTATTGCACTTGTTATATTACTTTGTGTTGACAATTATCCATGAGATAAACATGTTGAAGTTGAAAGCAACTGCTGAAACTTATATCTTCCTATGTGTTGCTTCAAAGCTTTCTACTAAGAATTTGTTGCTTTATGAGTTAACTCTTATGCAAGTCTTATTGATGCTTGTCTTGAAAGTACTATTCATGAAAAGTCTTTGCTATATGATTCAATTGTTTATTCATTGTCTTTACCATTGCTTCGAATCGCTGCATTCATCTCATATGCTTTACAATAGTATTGATCAAGATTATGATAGCATGTCACTTCAGAAATTATCCTTGTTATCGTTTACCTACTCGAGGGCGAGTAGGAACTAAGTTTGGGGATGCTTGATACGCCCCAAACGTATCTATAATTTCTTATGTTCCATGCTACTTTTATGATGATACTCACATGCTTTATACAAACTTTATGTCATTATTATGCATTTTCCGGCACTAACCTATTGACGAGATGCCGAAGAGCCAGTTGCTGTTTTCTGCTGTTTTTGGTTTCAGAAATCCTACAAAGGAAATATTCTCGGAATTGGACGAAATCAACGCCCAGTGTCTTATTTTTCCACGAAGCTTCCAGCAGACCGAAAGGGAAACGAAGTGGGGCGACGAGGCGCCGCCACCATAGGGCCGCGCGGCCTGGATGGGCCCGCGCCGCCCTATGGTGTGGGCCCCTCGTCAGCCCTCCGACTCCGCCCTTCCGCCTACTTAAAGCATTCGTCGCGAAAACCCCAGTACCGAGAGCCACGATACGGAAAACCTTCCGGAGACGCCGCCGCCTCCAATCCCATCTCGGGGGATTCAGGGAGATCGCCTCCGGCACCCTGCCGGAGAGGGGAATCATCTCCCGGAGGACTCTTCATCACCATGATCGCCTCCGGATTGATGTGTGAGTAGTTCACCCCTGGACTATGGGTCCATAGCAGTAGCTAGATGGTTGTCTTCTCCTCATTGTGCTATCATGTTAGATCTTGTGAGCTGCCTATCATGATCAAGATCATCTATTTGTAATGCTACATGTTGTGTTTGTTGGGATCCGATGAATATGGAATACTATGTCAAGTTGATTATCAATCTATCATATATGTTGTTTATGTTCTTGCATGCTCTCCGTTGCTAGTAGAGGCTCTGGCCAAGTTGATACTTGTAACTCCAAGAGGGAGTATTTATGCTCGATAGTGGGTTCATGCCTCCATTGAATCTGGGACGAGTGACGTAAAGTTCTAAGGTTGTGGATGTGCTGTTGCCACTAGGGATAAAACATCAATGCTTTTTCTAAGGATATTTGTGTTGATTACATTACGCACCATACTTAATGCAATTGTCTGTTGTTTGCAACTTAATACTGGAAGGGGTTCGGATGATAACCTGAAGGTGGACTTTTTAGGCATAGATGCATGCTCGGATAGCGGTCTATGTACTTTGTCGTAATGCCCCGATTAAATCTCATAGTAGTCATCGTGATATGTATGTGCATTGTTATGCCCTCTCTATTTGTCAATTGCCCAACCGTAATTTGTTCACCCAACATGCCATTTATCTTATGGGAGAGACACCACTAGTGAACTGTGGACCCCGGTCCATTCTTTACATCTGAAATACAATCTACCGCAAACTCGTTCTTTATCGTTCTTCGCAAACAAACATCATCTTCCACACTATACATTTAATCCTTTGTTTACAGCAAGCCGGTGAGATTGACAACCTCACCGTTACGTTGGGGCAAAGTACTTTGATTGTGTTGTGCAGGTTCCACGTTGGCGCCGGAATCCCCGGTGTTGCGCCGCACTACACTCCGCCACCAACAACCTTCACGTGTTCCTTAACTCCTACTGGTTCGATAACCTTGGTTTCTTACTGAGGGAAAACTTGCTGCTGTACGCATCACACCTTCCTGTTGGGGTTCCCAACGGACGTGTGTCTTGCACGCCATCACCCACATATGGTGGTGGTGGCATATGGCCCACCGGGTGACCCAGTTGCTGTTGACTTAAGATGGAGGAAGTTCAACCCAGGAAGAAGGAGTCGGATCCATCCAGGACTACACGAGGAGTTGGATCTAGAAGGTTGTCCGAAGGATCCTGATCTTGGATGCCAAGTTAGGAATATGTGAATCCTTCGTGTGCATGGCAATGTAATATTCCGTAGTTAGGCCACTTGTATTCCGGGTAGGACTCTCCATAGAAACCCTAGATCTGGGCGCCTTTATAAGCCGGATTCTAGGAGCCCTAGAGGCACAACGACAACTCATTGTAACAACGCGAAAGCGCCCACATAATTTCAGACAAGCAACAGTATGCCCTGGCTCCGTGCAGCGTGCTGAAAGTGCATGGAGCCCCCATGTGTGGTTTTGGTAATTAATGACAATCCCTATGGACTAATGTTTGCATTGAGTTATATTTGTAGGAGTTGTCCATAGGCAATTCTTGAACCATATGTTGGCTTCAAGGTTGCAATAAGAAGAAATTGATGAAGGATATCAAGTGTCAAGTATGTCTTGAAGATGAAGATGAAGTGAGCCCTCAAGTTACTTCAAGACATCAACATGATGAAGAATGAAGAATGAAGTGCAAGTTCAAGATGAGCCAACTCGAAGAGTTCATAAGCTTGAAGCTTGCCATGGAGAAATGAAGTGCAAGTTCAAGATGAGCCATCTCGAAGAGATCCTTTGCTTGAGTCTTGCCATCCATATGGTGATCATGGATATGTGAAGATGCGCCGAAGAAGAAGCTCTCCCATGGTGGATTATGGGGGAGCAATCCACATGGTGGTCATGGTTAAGTGAAGATGCGCCGAAGAAGAAGCTCTCCCATGGTGGTTTATGGGGGAGCAATCTACAAGACTTCGTCAAGCAAGCACAAGCAAGAAAGGCGTTCCATCTTGTTGAGGTCAAGATCGTCGTCATCAAGCTCAAGTGGAATGCGCAAGTATAAGGTTTGCTCTTGATAGGGTTTCTTTCTCACCGGTCTCATACTGTAGTTGGAGACCGGTTTATAGTTTAGTTGTCGTACTATCAAGAGGGCTCTCGAGTGAGTAACTCGATCGTATCATTCGGAGAGAGCTCAAACCTTTGCATCCTTGCATCATCTTTCTTGGTTGTTATTTGGACCGTCTCCATGTGATGTTTTAGAGCTTGTGCTTATTCTCATAACAAGCTCTAGTTCATCGAAAACGGATTTCGCATAGATCACTTGTTGCGTTTTCGAGTTTGGTTCATCATATTTATTGGTTATTATTTGGATCTTATCCATGTGATGATTTAGAGCTTGTGCTTATTCTCATGACAAGCTCTAGTTCATCAAGAATGGTTTTTGCACGGGCAACTTGTTGCATTTTCAAGATTGGAGATTTTACCGGTATGTCTTTTTTAGATAGGTCAAACCTTTCATCATTTGTTTCTATCCTCCCTTGTTGGACTATGATGGTTTCCTGCATGATCTTTTAGAGCTTGTTCCTAGCTTTAAAACAAGCCCAAGATCATCAAAATCGGAGTCCGGATGCTAAAGTTATGTCCGTTTCTATTTGTCGTCTCTCGCCGCTTTCGGGGGCGGATAATCCGGCCCGGATTATCCGGGCCGGATATTTCGGAAATATCCGGCCCCCTCGAAATCGCCTAAGGACCAGGAAAAAAACAGCTCTGGATAGGGGCCGGACTTTTGGCCGGATTTTGACCAGGTTTTGTCCCTGAGGCCGGATTATCCGGGGGGCGGATTATGATCTTGGAGAATTTTGTGTTCTCCTCTTTGTTCTTCCTCTCTTATTCCCCCAATAGCTTTTGTAGCTTTGTTGGAATTTGAGAGAGAAGGACTTGAGCATCTTTGTGGTGTTCTTGCCATTCCATTTGGTTCATCGGTTTGAGTTCTCCACGGTGATTCGTGGTGGTGAAAGCAAGAAGGTTGTTACTCTTGGGTTCTTGGAACCCTAGACGGATTCTAGGCCTTTGTGGCGATTTGTTGGGAGCCTCCAATTAAGTTGTGGATGTGTGCCCCAATCTTTGTGTAAGGCCTGGTTTCGCCTCGAAGGAAATCCCTTAGTGGAACCGTGACCTAGGCCTTTGTGGCGAGGGTCACCGGAGATTTAGGTGAGGCGCCTTCGTGGCGTTCGGTGTGTGGTGTGAGTACCGCATCTTGGGGTGAGGCCTTTGTGGCGTTGGTGTGCAT
>NC_061510.1:152034252-152134126 GCF_022539505.1 Lolium rigidum
CGCCATATGGTGTGGGCCCCTTGCTGCCCGCCTCCGACCCTCCTTCGGTGTTCTGGAACCTTCCGGGGAAAATAAGATATTTGGTCTTTCTTTCGTCGAATTCCGAGAATATTGCCCGAACAGCCTTTCTGGAACCAAAAACAACAGAAAACATGAACTGGCACTTCGGCATCTTGTTAATAGGTTAGTTCCGGAAAATGCATGAAATCATTATAAAGTGTGAGCAAAACATGTAGGTATTGTCATAAAACTAGCATGGAACATCGGAAATTATAGATACGTTGGAGACGTATCAAGCATCCCCAAGCTTAGTTCCTACTCGCCCTCGAGTAGGTAAACGATAAAAAGAATAATTTACTGTAGTGACATGCTACTTACATAATCTTGATCATACTATTGTAAAGCATATGAGATGAATGAAGTGACTCAAGGCAATGATCTATAGTTTGCTAACAAATAGATAACATATAGCAAAACTTTTCATGAATAGTACTTTCAAGACAAGCATCAAAAAGTCTTGCATAAGAGTTAACTCATAAAGCAATAAATTCAAAGTAAAAGGCATTGAAGCAACACAAAGGAAGATTTAAGTTTCAGCAATTGCTTTCAACTTTCAACATGCATATCTCATGGATAATTGTCAACACAAAGTAATATGATGAATGCAAATAAGCAAGTATGTAAGAATCAATGCACGAGTTGACACAAGTGTTTGCTTCTAAGATGGAAGGAAGTAGGTAAACTGACTCAACATAAAGTAGAAGAAAGGCCCTTCGCGAGAGGAAGCGGGGATTAAATCATGTGCTAGAGCTTTTCAAGTTTTGAAATCATATAGAGAGCATAAAAGTAAAGTTTTGAGAGGTGTTTGTTGTTGTCAACGAATGGTAATGGGTACTCTAACTACCTTATCAACCAGACTTTCAAGAGCGGCTCCCATGAAGGACGTTATCTCTACCAGCAAGGTAGATCATCCCTCTTCTCTTTTGTTTACACATGTATTTTAGTTTCATTATTTATGGATGACACTCCTCCCAACCTTTTGCTTACACAAGCCATGGCTAACCGAATCCTCGGGTGCCTTCCAACATTCACATACCATGGAGGAGTGTCTATTTGCAAAATTAAGTTGCTTACTGATAGATCAAGGCAAAACATGTGAAGAGAATTATTAATGCAAGTTAATTAATTGGGGCTGGGCACCCCATTGCCAGCTCTTTTTGCAAAATTATTGGATAAGCGGACGTGCCACTAGTCCATTGATAAAAGTCTGTCCGAAGTAAATGACAAGGTTGAAAGATAAAACACCACATACTTCCTCATGAGCTATAAAACATTGACACAAATAAGAGATAATAGCTTTTGAATTGTTTAAAGGTAGCACATGAAGTATTTACTTGGAATGGCAGAAAATACCACATAGTAGGTAGATATGGTGGACACAAATGTCATATATTTTGGCTCAAGGTTTTGGATGCACGAGAAGCATTCCCTCTCAGTACAAGGCTTTGGCTAGCAAGGTTGTTTGAAGCAAGCACAAGTATGAACCGGTACAGCAAAACTTACATAAGAACAAATTGCAAGCATTATAAGACTCTACACTGTCTTCCTTGTTGCTCAAACACTTTTACCAGAAAATATCTAGACCTTAGAGAGACCAATCACGCAAACCAAATTTCAACAAGCTCTACGGTAGTTCTCCACTAATAGGTTTAAACTACATGGTGCATGAGCTTAAACATGATCTACTTGAGAGCTCAAAACAATTGCCAAGTATCAAATTATTCAAGACAATATGAAGCATTTTATGTTTCCAACCAAATATCAATAAGTGTTGCGGTTTTCAACTCCGCCATGAACATTAAAATAAAGCTAAGAACACCAGTGTTCATATGAAAAAGCGGAGCGTGTCTCTCTCCCACACAAGGATTGCTAGGATCCGAATTTATTCAAACATAAACAAACACACAGACGCTCCAAGTAAAGCACATATGATGTGACCGAATAAAAATATAGTTTCACTAGAAGTGACCTGATAAGTTGTTGATGAAGAAGGGGATGCCTTGGGCATCCCCAAGCTTAGACGCTTGAGTCTTCTTGAAATATGCAGGGATGAACCACGTGGGCATCCCCAAGCTTAGACTTTTCACTCTTCTTGATCATATATCATCCTCCTCTCTTGACCCTTGAAAACTTCTACCACACCAAACTTCTCATAAACTTCATTAGAGGGGTTAGTACTCAAAAAACTTTAATCCACTTTGGTCCTGTAGTGACACATTGCAAGAACTCAATAAAACATTAGCTACAGCTCTCCACGTCTAGAAAGCCTTACTTAAAGTCCACAAGAGACAATGCAAAAAATAGAGACAGAATCTGTCAAAACAGAACAACCAGTAAAGATGAATTTTTAAGAGGTACTTCCGTTGCTCAAATCAGAAAACTCAAAACTAATGAAAGTTGCGTACATATCTGAGGAACACGCATGAAAATTGGCAGATTTTTCTGAGTTTCCTACAGAGAGACCTACTCAAATTCGTGACGAGATAGAAATCATGTTTCTGCGCAGAAATCCAAATCTAGTATCGACCTTCTATTAGAGACTTTACTTGGCATAACAATGCAATAAAATAAAGATAAGGAGAGGTTGCTACAGTAGTAACAACTTCCAAGACACAACAAACAGTAGCAAAATAAAGACATGGGTTATTTCCCAAGAAGTGCTTTCTTTATAGCCATTAAGATGGGCTCATCAATTTTAATGATGCTCACATAAGGATGAGAGTTGAAGCAAAAGAGAGCATCAACAAGCAAGTTCAAAACACATTTAAGTCCAACTCACTTCCTATGCATAGGAATCTTGTACACAAATAAATTCATGAAGAACAAAGTAACAAGCATAGCAAGATAAAACAAGAGTAACTTCAAAAATTTCAGCATATAGAGAGGCGTTTTAGTACTATGAAAATTTCTACAACCATATTTTCCTCTCTCATAATAATTTCCAGTAGCATCATGAACAAACTCAACAATATAACTATCACATACATCATGCTTTTCATGATCTACAAACACATAATTTTTATCAAGCTCAAAAATAGTGGGATTAAAACTTTCAAACCCACTTTTTAATAATCTATAACAAGATGATTGATCATTCTCAAAAGATATGGGACTCCTAGATAAAGTCAAGACCTTTCCAATCCCATTTTCATTAGTGATATAATTAATATTATCAAGTAACATAGGACCATCATCTAGAGCTTTATCATAAACATTTGCTAAGCAAAACTCTTTAGTACCATGCATTTCGATATCAGGCACAAACAAAGCATTATCATAAGATTTATCAAAATAGCATGGATTATCATAGATAACAGTAGCATAATTATTCTCACAAGTTTTACTCATAGGGAATATTTCAAGAGAATCCACAGGAACATAACATTCATCCTCCTTTGGTAAGCATGGAGGACAATCAAATAGTGTAAGAGATAAAGAGTTACTCTCATTAGAAGGTTGGCATGGGTAGCTAATCCATTCTTCCTCCTTTTGTTCATCACTCTCCTCCTCTTTTTCATCCAATGAGCTTTCAGGTTCATCAATTTCTTCTTTCACGAGGTTCTCGCAAATTGTGAGTGCATTCTTATGCATTAATGAGTCTCTCTTTATAATCAATGATATAAGGATTATCATCTGTAACTTTCTATGCAAAAATTAAGGATAGAAGAGACATAATCTTTAAGGTCCTTACAAACAACACAAGTTTCATAATTTTTAGACATGAAGGATTCGATCTCAGAAGCTCCCATAAATAAGACAAATTGTTCTACCTCTTCGAACCCAAAATGAATATAGCTATTCCAATTATAGTTCTTAATTAAAACTTCCTCACTAAAGCCACATTGAAATTTAAGATGTTTAGTATCCTGTTTAGAGCAACAATTTATATCATGGCGTTTAAGCAAGATTTTAGCAATTGTATTCAATTTTTCTATCACAGCACTCATGACTTTACCCTTTCTTGATTCTCTATAACTGTTATATAATTCTATAAGCTCCAGATAGGTTGTGGGTTCTCCCATAACAACAGTTTTTAATTTTTCGATTTTTCAAATTTTTATGGATTTTCGGGTATATAAGAAAAATAAAACAAGACAAAAAGAAGCTAGACAAAAGTAAACTAAGCAAAACAATACTAGACAGAAATAAACTAAGCACAAATAAACTAGACAAAAGTAAACTAAGCAAATCAAAATAAAATAAAAACAGAGAGAGAGAGGTAGAGTGTACTCCCCAGGTGAACTTATGAGTAGAGCTATGCCTCCCGACAACGGTGCCGAGAAAATAGTCTTGATAACCCACAAGTATAGGGGATCACAACAGTCTTCGAGGGAAGTAAAACCCAAATTATTGATTCGACACAAGGGGAGGTAAAGAATACTTATAGGCCTTAACAACTGAGTTGTCAATTCAGCTGCACCTGGAAAAGCACTAGTAACAGGGGTGATGTGAAAGCAGCAGTAATATGAGAGCAATAGTAACTGTAACACAACAGCAGTAACAGTAACACAGAGGCAATGACACCAAAAAATAGTTGATACTACTTCCAATGACATATAGAACGAGTATATGATGATAAGAGATGGACCGGGGTTCCCAGCTATCTACACTAGTGGTATTGGGTGAACAAATTACAGTTGGGCAATTGATAGGATTGAAATAGCATTAAGACAGAACATCAAGTCTATTAATCATGTAGGCATGCTTTCCATATATAGTCATACGTGCTCGCAATGAGAAACTTGCATAACATCTTTTGTCCTACGAGCCGGTGGCAGCCGGGCCTCTAGGGAATCTACTGATAATTAAGGTACTCCTTTTAATAGAGCACCGGAGCAAAGCATTAACACTTGGTGAAAACATGTGATCCTCATACCTACGCCTTCCCCTCCAGTTATCCCAGTTGCTGTCACTCTGGGGCCTCGGGTTCCGGACATAGACATGTGCAAACAACTTGTAGATACAATCTAAGCAATAATTATAGAGCTCAAATCTAAGATCATGCCACTCGTGCACTAGTGACAAGCATTAAACACAACAAGATTGCAGCAACAATAACTTCACAAACTTATATAGATAGACTAATCATAATGTAACAATCCATCGGATCCCAACAAACACAACACCGATTACATCAGATGGATCTCAATCATGTAAGGCAGCTCATGAGATCATTGTATTGAAGTACATGGGAGAGAGAGAGTACCAACTAGCTACAGCTAGAACCCGTAGTCCATGGGGGAACTACTCACGGAGCATGATGGAGGCGGTGGCGTCGATGGAGATGACTTCCGGGGCACTTCCCCGTCCCGGCGGCGTGCCGGAACGCAGATTCTGTCCCCGAAACGGAGTTTCGCGATGGCGGTGGCGCCCCGGAGTCTTTCTCGGAGTTTCGTCAATTGGTATCGAGGTTTTAGGTCGCGAGGGACTTTATAGGCGAAGAGGCGGAGTCGGAGGGGCCACGGGGCCCCCTCCCCATAGGCCGGCGCGGCCGGGGGCCACCCGCGCCGCCATATGGTGTGGCCCCCTGCTGCCCGCCTCCGACTCTCCTTCGGTGTTCTGGAACCTTCCGGGGAAATAAGATATTTGGTCTTTGTTTCGTCGAATTCCGAGAATATTGCCCGAACAGCCTTTCTGGAACCAAAAACAACAGAAAACATGAACTGGCACTTCGGCATCTTGTTAATAGGTTAGTTCCGGAAAATGCATGAAATCATTATAAAGTGTGAGCAAAACATGTAGGTATTGTCATAAAACTAGCATGGAACATCAGAAATTATAGATACGTTGGAGACGTATCAGATTGTTACTCTTGGAGGGTGATCTCCTAGTTGGCTTGGTTGATGTCCCGGTGACCTCTTCGTGGAAGATTGTGAAGTGGCATGGACTTCTCCTTCGTGGAGCTTGTGAAGTGGTTGTGGAGCTTCCATCTCCGGAGTGGAGGAAAAGCTAGCCATAAGGAAAGGGCTATTCCTTTGTGGGATAGGCTTGGAGAATAAGGTGAGCCTTCATGGCGTTGGGAAATCCTTCGTGGGATCACCACCTCTCCAAACGTGACGTACCTTCTTGCAAAGGAAGGGAATACATCTTCGTCTCCGAGTGTCTCGGTTATTTCTATACCCGAGCTTACTTTCGTTATGATAGCCATCGAGATTAAAGTACTTATTATATCTTGCTATCACTTGTTGTTAATATATATATATATATATATATATATATATATATATATATATATATATATATATATATATATATATATATATATATAGGACATATTCATACTACACCCGGGTGTAGTTACACCCACGCGTGTTTCTTATAATCTAGAGAGTATCTATCATACTAAAGAATATGTACATGTAGTATGAAGTACGTCAGACTATTTTGGTAGTATATATACTACTTTGTAGGCAGTATGTACAATTTTTTACGTAGACTCATTTTTTACGTATACATATGTATGTATTTCGGATATATAGTGAAAATTGTGGGTTCACTTGCAATTTTTTCACCAAATTTGGTTTGAAGTATCTTAGATATAGTGTATGAACATACTCAAACCGATAAAGTATCATATATACTTCTGTATGGTAGTATATTAGATGTGGGTGTAACTACACCCGGGAGTAGGAAGTATTTGTCCTATATATATATATATTGTGCCTATCTTGCTTAGCTCTACTTGTTTTTGTTGCACTTAGTTGAGCCTAGCATATTTATGGTTTGTGCTTGTAAAATAAACGTTAGTTTAATTCCGCATTCTTACAAGCCAAATACATAAGGATTTTTAAAACGCCTATTCACCCCTCTCTAGGCGACATCTTGTCCTTTCAGAAGGGCAATAAGAGGCGTCTCAGGCGTTGACATGGTAAACCTCTACCCCTCTTCTCAATGTTGCTACCACATATGTGAGCATATATAATTGATTGTTGTGCGTCTGTGTAGGTTGTTTATGTTTTGGAGCACTCCAAGTCCACCTACGACAACCAAGGTCTTCACATTGAGCCATTGTTGGATGTTGCTCAAGGACACCAAGAATTGAAAAATAAGTTATGCCCTTTGGAGGAAACTCGAGAACGTGAAGAAGCAGGGCAATGACAATTCGTCAATGGACGGTACCATCGACCTCGATTACAATGGGTAAATCCTAGGCACCGATACAACCCAAGAGGGAGGCAGCGACGACCGTGCCAAACTGCCAATCGGCCACAAGGCAATCGAGACCGACATGCACCGTCAAACTTCCTCATTGGCGTTTCCAAGAGACCTTGAGGGAGTTGATGGTTAAGAAGGAAGAGGCCATCACAGAGAGGGAACAGAGGCAACGCAAAGAGAAAGAGGCAACCGCGAAGAGCTTTGTTGATCTTCAACCGAGAGCTCTTGAGGTGGAAGAGGCCCGTGCGAAGTGTAGTCTCATCAAGGCCGAAACCAAGGCAAGGCTCATGGATGCCGATGCCAGGTCTTGGAGGCGAAGTCAAGATCATGGTCGAGGAGAACCAGATCCCGTGCAAAGGACTTGGATTGAGAAGAAGCATAAGATGATCCTTGCTCGCGATGCTTGAAGCACATCGGCATAGATTAATGTCATTTGGGTGAAAGTAGCCACATTTTTGGTGAAACTTGCCATTTTGGAACAAATTGTAAGATATTGTCTTATTTTATACATTGGAGAGAAACATGCCACTAGTTGGCGCTGCCTCGAGGGTAATGATATATTTTTGTCATATTATTTGCTTACCAATTGCTATATTTTTGTGTTGCAATTTAAAATGAATGGCCAAGCCAGCGGACCGAATGGATCGTGCTGCTGCGTGCACTATCCTTGCATGCAGAAAGCCACTACCAACTTGTCCGTATGCCGTCTTAAACAGAAATAGACCGTTTGGATCGACCCGGTGGAGATGCACCAACACAAAAAAGAACACCCGCTCACCTCACCTGACCGACCCATTCTTTTCCTCTCCCTCTTTCCTCTCGTTCCTGGCGCCGCTGAAGAAATCGTGCTTGGCGATCGAGCTTGCACGCGGCGGCGGCGGAGAAGTAGAGGCGAAGGCAGGAAAGAAGACTTTAGGGGCGACGGCAGTGAACGAAGCAGGGGCCTCTCTCCAGATCGGTGCTTTGCAAGGTGAGATAAGATCGTGTGGTATCCCGTATCCGTGTACGTTTACTCTGTCCATTCCGATTCCGTGAGGAGAAAATCAATCTTGTACGGAGTAGCTTTTTTTTTGCTTTGTTAATCACATCCCTGCCATATTTTCTTGTATCGGGCTGATAAGCCCAATTCCAATTAAGTTTGCTAAAAGCCTTCCAATACTTTATTTATTACCCAGGGTGGAAAGCGCTTAATAGCCCTAGCCAGACGCGTCGGCCCCCGTGTTTCTGTTTCTTTTTGGCCAGCGTCTTCTTCTCGTCGTCTCCGTTCGCCAGATCTGATACCTCCTCTCCGGCGGCCGTCGCGGTGAGCCCTCATCCGCTTCTCCTCCCCCTCCTCCTCCGTTCTTTCGTTTCCACCGCGTGACCGATCTGTTCACGTGCCCCCGGCTGCTGGCGCGGTGAGCTCCAGCCGGAGATAACCCGTCAATATACGCGAGGTCTAATCCATCCAGTCTGTTGCGGACTTGTTTGCTGCCCGGTCGAGTAGTGTTGCTAGAAGCAGTTATCTTGCATAGAAATTCGTGTTCAACTGTAGTTAGGTCTGCCCCTAGTCTTGATGGGGAAGTTCTTTGGTTCGGTTCCTTTAGATGCAGCTCCGCGAAGTGATGGTTGGAGCGGTTATTTGGGCCTTCGTTGCACAAGTCTGACTCTCTTATAACAATATTATGTCCTGTAGATGGAGAGATGGGGCTCTTTTCGGTTTAATGTTCAGTATATGCTTGTATGCACCTGACCGGAATAGTTGTGTTTAGGTTTTTCTAGAAAGAAAGATGTTTCTTCAGTTGGTGGTTAGCTGTCCACAAAGAGGTTGACCTAATTGGTTAGGGAAGTGGATGGGCTCATAGCCCAGTGGCTAGAGCGCAGCGGTGTCTCAACTCTGATCCGAGTTTGAATCCTGCGGACAGAATAACTTGTCTGACTTGCTTCGCGGTTCCGGCTTGGTGTCTCACACCTTCTACCTTAGTTAAAATACCGCGGGGCTCCTTCCCTGTTGGTCTTGTATTTGGCTGGGGAAATTCCATTTCTGGATTGAAGAGACCGAAATTCGTTATCTTCTTTGCGGTAACGGATGTTTTTGTCTTCGGAGATGTTATCTAAACGGTTGTCCTCTAGTCCGAAGCATGTAACTAGTTTTCGTATTCGATTTGGTAAGAGTTTATAACTGCGAGTGTTGTTGCTATGTGCATTTATTAAGCGTTGATGGCAATCCCCAATAGCCCTCAAATCTACCTTCTGGATTTTAACGGTTGCTCCATGTTTAGTGGTCTGAACATGGGCACACAACAGATGTAGGTACAGGCAATGCATCTGGTACCAGAGAGTCATAGCTGCTGCCTGGTAGTTGGATTTTGATGTAAAAAGGCTGTATGAAACATAAAAGCTTTCCCTCAATTATATTTGTACGACATGACATGCTATGCTATTATTGGCACTGCAGATTGGTATTTACGTTTGTATTTATTTGCGGTGGTATTCTATGTTGCTGAAATGCTGAATTTTCTACCTCTGCTTTTAGATCATGGTTGGGCCTGGGCACCGCAACATTCATGGAAAGCGGCACTCGGATTATGCTGAAAATGGGGGTGGCAAAAGAAGAAATCCTGGTGATGATACCTATGCTCCTGGTCCAGATGATACTGTCTATCGCTACCTCTGCGTGTCTAGGAAAATTGGGAGTATAATTGGGAGGGGTGGTGAAATTGCCAAGCAGTTGAGGAATGAAACTCAAGCTAAGATTAGGATTGGTGAGAGTGTCCCTGGCTGCGAAGAGCGAGTCATAACAATATTTAGCCCAAGCGGGGAGACTAATACCATCGAAGATACTGAAGATAAGGTTTGCCCTGCTCAAGATGCTCTCTTCAGGGTTCATGAGAAGCTGGCCACTGATGATGGTCCTGTGAACGAGGAAAATGAAGAAGGTTTAGGTCAAGTTACAGTTCGCTTGCTTGTGCCAACTGATCAGATTGGATGCATTATTGGAAAAGGTGGGCATATCATCCAGGGAATCCGCAGTGACACTGGTTCAAAAATACGTGTGCTTAGTAAAGAACATCTCCCCGCATGTGCTATTAGTGGTGATGAGCTTCTCCAGGTTTGTTGATAGTAACTTCTCCCACCTATTTCCTGCAATACATGTACACATATTACTATATGCACATGGTGTTCCCTACCCTGTTCTTTATGTTACACGTGATATCTCTATCTCTCTCTGTAAATTTCTAAGTTAGTGCAATAAGCATGCAGTGCTACAGATTAAGAAAACACTTGCAATATGTTTAGGATGATTGTCTGTCGTACATGTCAAATCAGTCAATTCATAATCATTGCCATGTCAAAACTTTGTACCAAATCTGACATGTAGTGTAAGTGGATGGACTGCCTTCTCCAGTTTTATATCTTTATAGGAGAGTTTATATCTAAGTACACAGGATATCTCTATCTGTAGTTTACCAAATTTTTACTAAAAATAAATCTTCACTTGTTTATGTGCAGTTGCCATTTCTTGTGCTTCTATCTGTAAATTATTAACTTACTATAACCATTGCAATGTGTTTAGGAAAGTTGTTTGTCGTTAATGCCAAATCAGGTAATCTCTAACTATTGCCACGTCAAAATTTTGTGCCAAAATCTAACATGTAGTGTAGGTGGACGGTCTGCCTTCTCCAATTTGTATCTTTATAGTAGTAAATCTAAGTTAAAAATGGAAATTGAGTGTCCACTAAATCAACGGAAAAGTTTTCTTAGTGTTTAGTTTAATATTATACTGGATTGTTTTGTACTGTCAACTGTGAATCATAAATATTAATCATGTTTTCATCATTTCAAAACTAGATATCTGGGGATACAATGGTAGTCAGAAAAGCTCTTCTCCAAGTCTCATCTCGCCTCCATGACAACCCATCTAGGTCACAGCAGCATCTTGCATCCAGCTTGACCCAGCCCTTTCCAGTGGGCTCCCGCCTTGGTAGTTCCTCTAATGCACCAGTTGTTGGGATTACTTCTATGGTTAGTCCTTATGGAGGATACAAAGGCGATATGGTGGGAGATTGGCCTTCTATATACCAACCACGGAGGGAGGAGAGCTCTGCAAAAGAGTTCAGCTTGCGTTTGCTTTGTGCCCCAGCAAATGTTGGAGGTGTAATTGGAAAAGGAGGTGGAATTATCAAACAGCTTAGGCAGGAGTCTGGAGCTTCTATCCAAGTCAATAGTTCAGGTGCCGAAGATGACTGCATCATTACAGTTTCGGCAAAAGAGGTATGTTCTTTCTTCTGTCCTGAGCAATAACTCTCATGTTCATATTTAGTTATAGGTCCTGATTAATTCTGATTTTCGTTGTTATGCAGTTCTTTGAAGATCCTGTCTCTCCAACAATTGATGCTGCAGTTCGCTTACAACCAAAATGCAGTGAGAAAATTGATGCAGAATCAGGGGAGCCATCATACACAACACGTTTGTTGGTGTCGACATCACGGATAGGGTGCCTGATCGGCAAAGGTGGTTCAATCATTACAGAGATACGAAGATCATCAAGCGCAAACATACGTATCTTTTCAAAGGAGAATGTTCCAAAAGTAGCATCTGAAGATGAAGAGATGGTCCAGGTAACAATTTGACTTCTGATCTTCATCTTCACGACTACTTGTTGCTACAGCAAATATTCACTGTTGCAATTGTCTTGTATTTCAGATAAGTGGTGACCTTGATGTCGCAAGACATGCTCTTGTGCAAATAACTACAAGGCTGAAAGCCAACTTCTTTGAAAGAGAGGGTGCTTTATCAGGTTTTCCACCTGTGATCCCGTATCATCCTTTGCCTGCTAGTGTTTCTGATGAGCCTAGGTATTTAGGCAGAGACAATAGGCCTGTCGGGCATGACTATCTATATTCTAGTGGGTATCATGCATCAGACGATATGCCTCCTCTTGACCGTTACGCAAATTATGGAAGCTCCCAGGTATAGCTTGCCTTTTATTTATATTAATTGCAAATCCTGCAAGAAGGTTGTCAGGTTTCATATCTGATAATATAATCGAACCCTTCTATAGGTTTCTGGAGGCGGCTATGGTGCTTACAGTGGATACAGTGGCCGTTCTGGCAGCAGCGGGTAAGGATGACAATGTTTGTTGAAGTCACCATTATGTTGCTCTACACTAGGTCTAGAATCGGTTTGTGCAAGCTTTAGTGAATGCCAAGTCTACTTAATGCTTCATTGATCTTTGTTAGTATGGTTATCCTTTATTTCATATATAACTTGCTCACATGGCATTATTTGCAATGTTTTTAATTAGGTTATCTGGTTCTACCTATCTTTCATCTGGAAAGCGCTATGGTTATTGAAGTGCAGGTTGTCGAATACAACAGGTATGGTTCCTTGTCCATGTTTTGACATGTGTTTAGTGATTGGATGATCAATACTTGCTTCTAACAACATCTCCCTTTGAAACACATTTAACCCAGCTCAGCTCTCTTCTGATGAACCAGTCCGCTTCACCTTTCCCCCCTGCCCAATCCCTTAATGAAAACAGCCAAGACAAATGAAGTTTGGAGCCTTCTTATTGGAGCCCCTACCCAAACCAGATGACATAGAGTATGGCCCAACCTGGAAGCTTTGCTTAAGAGGACCTGTCTGGATGCCATAATCCATCTTATCTTCCCAGTAGAATACTTTTGTATTTTCCTATGGGCTTGTGTGAGGCCCTGCCGTAAATGTTCTGAACCTATGTATTGAAAGTCACATATGAGACTGTATTTCTTGTCTGTCTTGAAACCTGCTTAGTAGTTTGTGTGAGAGACTTCTCCTATTTGCCATCCAAAAATCAGAAGATGCTACTGGCCCTTGCTTGAAAAGTGTGTGTTCCTTCATCACTGATACATATTGTCTTTCTTAGAAGTAGTAGTTCACAGTATCCCAAGACTTGTGTCCTATCTGGAATAGTGATCAGGCGATACCACCCACAACTTGGAATCCTGAATATTCTCAACGAGCTCAATTTTTTTTACTTTAAAATCTAATTTACCTAGTATATAACTATGCTCTGAAGTATCAGCTTTAGCTTGTATCACTTATTAGATGATTAGCTGTCAACTGGCTTAACTGGCCATAGATAGCACACATGATCATAATGTGCCCTTTGACATGCATGCAAGCTGATGCTTAGTCGAGTATTGGCAAGTTGCAAATTTGTGATTATGCATTATCATGTTGGGTATATTGTGCTGGATTTTGTCTGAGGCCTCTGTGTTCTAAGTTCTTAGTTTCTTCGTGTTTGGAGTCTTCTCTTTATTCTTGTTAACCAGGAAGGTGCAGGAGCGTACACAATACCTGGAGCTACAGACCGTTGCTGACCTACTTTGCAGCGTTTAAGATATTTCTAGTATCTTTCTTTGAAATAGGCATTAGCGGGCAACTGTTGTACCGCGACTCTGATGTTTGTACTGCACCGTGCCTCAGATGTTTGTACTGCTCTTAGTTGTGCATAGAATTAGTTGTACTCAACTTGATCGCTTGGGCAAACGGTGAAGCTGAACATTCTTTATTTTTGTTCTATTTTATCACTCGGGGAAGCTGAACATTCTTTTGTAATGGAGCACACTATGTTGATGTTAATTTTGGTGATCGTTTTGTTATTGGGATTTAGCTATTTCGGTCATGTCTTGGTATAAGCGATGCAAAGTAAATCTTCTATCTTGCAACGAAAACACGATCCAACTGTGGTTGACAAGTTGGCCATGGCCCGTCATAGCCATTGGTGATATTTCCGAAGTTGATAATCTTTACATGGTGTGAAAACATCGGACTCTCGTTATTTGTTTTGTTTCTTCAGACTACAACAACTCAAGCTGATCCAGTTAAAACCTTTAAATAATCGTTGTTTTCAGAACCTTTAAGTAGCTGCTATCAGAACCTTTAAATAACAGCTATTTTCAAAATCTTCAAATAACCGACATAGTACGGTTTTGGACCGAAAAAAATGTACATTTCGTATCTGTAAACTAGGTTGACCCAAAAATGTACATTTCGGATCTGTAATCTAGGTAGACCCGTATTTTATAAAGGTGGGCTTCAAAACGAGCCTCCGATATGTATCTCCAGTTCCGGAGGCAAATATTTCTGGTAAACATTAAAATACTGGTTTATCGAAAAATTAAAATACTGGTTCGTTGGTGGGAGTGAATTTCCAGCTCCAGAGATCCCCATCCTCGCTGCCACGGGCCGAGGTTGATTTCGGCAATCCCTATCATCCTGTGCGGAGAGAATCCCTCTGTTGCCGCCACGGGGTGAATTCTAGCTATTTTTGGCAAAATTATGGTAAAATTCCAGCTAACTTCAAGCTCCTTGAGGGTAGCACCACCATTATTGACTCGAGCTTGTTGCTCGGGACTGCCGGAGGCATGGCGAGAGCGGAGCAGGGCCGCGAGAGGCCGACCTGCTCATCGCAGCCTCACATGTGCAGTTGACCTAGCCATGCAACCTCGTGCTGGGACCATGCAGGTGACACGGATGGGGCCATGAGGGTGGCGTGAAGACGAAGCAGGAGCGACGCAAGGGTTGAGGATGGGTGATATGGCTGGCCGGCTGCTGTGTAGGTTACGGTTGGGAAAAAAGAGCAAAGGGGAAAACAAGAAAGAAGATATACCGATTTTACGGGATCTATTCTACCAGAGAGGTTGCATGGTCGTCTCTGATACACTAAAAACATTTGAAGCTAAACCATAAACCGCTTTTACAGTAAATGTTTTTTTTTATGGAATCGGCTAGAGATACTCTTATCGTGTGATATTTGCATTGAGCAGCAAGCACCATCGAGTTGGCACCCACACTCCTTAGATGTAATGGGATAAACATAGAAGTATATATACTTTCATATCATGGATTTTTAGCAAATGCATAAGAAGAGCACGGTGAAAACAACATTTGCATAGGTGTTTTGGTTTGCAAATTTGTGCCAATGGGATTTTCCTTTTGTATTGGTGGTTTGATACGTTGGCATTTGAGCTCAGAACAAAGATGCTGACATAAGGAGTGCACCACCAAATCTCATGATTAGCGTTACACGTTTGATAAATCTCAATTCACCTCATCTCTTTTTCCTAGGTTTGAGTTCACCCACTAGTTTGATATATATCATACAATATAATATATGATCGCAAAGGCCTATTAGCTCAGCTGGTTAGAGCGTCGTGCTAATAACGCGAAGGTCGCAGGTTCGAGACCTGTATGGGCCAATTTTTTTTAATTCGTGGCCAACATTCTTTTTTTTTTCTTCCCAAACTGTCCCAGTGCCCGTTCTTTGTTTGCCTGAAATGTAGGTGCTCTTCCGCGCGACCCGACGAATGGAATCTGGGTGTGCGCGCACCCATTTACGAAAAGTTCAAAAAGAAGAGCGATCCGGACGAATGGAACCTGGGTGCGCGCGCACCCATTTACGAAAAGTTCAAAAAAATGCTATTTAAAAGTTTCAAAAAAATATGAAGTAAAATTTTGCATGTACATATTATGTTGATACTTACTCGTGTGAGTTTTCACAGAAAAATACCATTGTGTGTGAAAACTCACACGAGTAAGTATCAACATAATATCTACATGCAAAAATTTACTTCACATTTTTTGGAAACTTTTAAATAGTATTTTTTTGAACTTTTCGTAAATGGGTGCGCGCGCACCCAGGTTTCATTCACCATTTCCGCTCTTCCGCGTCCCTTGTTTGCCTGAAACATAGGTACTCTTCTCTGTTATTTTCCAAAAGCTCGTTGTCGTAGTTGTTTATACTCCCTTATCTATAAAAATATGTCGGTGATTTATCTAAATTCGAATAAAAAAGAGATAAAAATGGTGAGCAATACTATTTAACAAAATTATGGATCCCTCCTTCCAGCCGCCCCCTCCCTCCTCCCGGGTCGCCCGCGTGGGGGCGGCTCCGGAGGGCACCATCCTCAGCACAAGACTTCCCTCCCATGACTTCCTTGACCACTATCAGCACCGGTGGTGGTGGCGGCGCCCGGCCGCCAAAGGTGGAGGGCTAGGAGGCGCATCGCGTTGATCCTCTTCGCGCGGAGGTGAAGCTCCGTTGGGTGCGCTCTCAGCGACGGACGCATGTGATGGGTTGGCGACGGGCTTTTTTTTTTTACCTCTCACCATTTTCTTGTAACCTTCTCTAGTGCCTCCGAAGCAAACACTAGATTTAAATGAACCACTCTTAGGCAAAGCACGACCACAAGCTAAAGAACCACCACTGACCAAAGCACCGCCGAACTCTTTCCTTCTCCGTTGCATGATGTCAATTCTTTTCAACTCCCAAAACTCTCTATCCAACGCTTTCATCCCACTCGGATCCATCATCATGATCTGGTTCCCGCCGGCCATGATGTCGACCCTCACCTTGTTCACCTTGAGAGGATTTTCGCTCCTCATAGGCGGCCTTGGGTTTCTCATCTTCTTGGATTTCATGCCACTTTGCCTCCTTGTGTTATTGATTCTTTTTGCCACCTGGCGTCCAATTATTTAGCCATTAATGTTTTCATTGACTTCATCAACTCATAATTCTCTAAAGTTTGCGGCTTCGACTTTAATTTTCAACTTATCCTTCTCCATCTTCCTTCCATCAGATTTTTGATCCCTCAATCTCCACTTCTCACTATGTTTATGTAGTTTCCAACAATGTTGGATCACAAATGGTTTTACTTTGGATGCTGACATTTGCGTGTACCTTTCAAGTGCAATGCCATCATACATTCAAAAGTTGCAAGTGTGAGCACATTCATAGTAAACAACATCACAAATATTTGAAAATATACATAGCCACTAAATCTATGTAGTCACCAATAATGCCACCGCTTGGAGGTGCATTCCTCGCTTAATCCAAACAACCACCCGAACGACTACAACATTGCTTGACCACATCATGATGGCGTTGGAGTGATCTCAGTGTGTGGCTTGATTAGGTCATCTGACTAAACTTGTCCTTGATTCGTGGCCAATATTTGTTGCCGGCAACCGCATCGAGTGACACCGTCTCATTCCCTCACCAAAGCGATGTCTTCAATCTATGTGTAGTTTCATTTCTCTTGCTCTTCCACTCGGCTGTGAAGCATCAAACACCTCCTCAATTTCTTCCACTACATTCTCACCAACATCCTCGACTTCTGCTTCCATGATTACATAAAATTAGTCAAGTGGGGTACAAAAAATCTCCTCCAACAAGTTCAAATACAATGTAGTTATTGGATGCAGATTGAAGCTACACAATTGAAAAACCAAAGGAAGTAAGAATACGATCCAATTCTACACATATTCAGAGAAAGAGCGAAATTTTACCTCTTTGACGTTTCCTTGAACACATTGTGCGCACCAATGTCGTCAGTCATCCCTGTTGATGTAGGTAGTGGATGAAACGTAGGTCCTTGGGCCATTGCCGCCTTCTCCGGGCCAGGAGATAACGATTTTGATCGGGCTTGTCCTTGAGACAACACCGTCATAGTCGAGAGGGATCCCGAAGGAAACGACGACAAGGCAACCGACTCCTTTGAGGGGGTAGTTTTCCTCCATTTCCGCTTCAATGTGAAGGTGCAAGGATTGGGTGGCACGACGAGCCTCTGTTGACGGGAGGCGCAAAATCTCGGGGAGGCTTTGATTGGGGTAGCGCGTGAGCTGGAAAGTTGGGGCTGGAAAGTCCCTCCCACCAACGAGAGGTAATGGATCCTACGTACTAGGAATCTGGGTGGTAGTCCCGATTATATTTGGGATTTCACGGCCTTCTGCACCCTCACAAAATTTTGAGCCAGACCATTTTAGGGTATCTTCATGGGTTATTTTTTATCCAAAAACCAAAAACAACGGTTAATTTTGCGGGAGAAGCCTTTTAAATATTTGATAGAGATACTCTTTGAACTCGGGTGAAGACCGTTTTTCTCTGCCTTCTGGATCGCTCGCGCTCGTGACTTTGTAGGCATCAAAACCCAGCAAGCCCATACCCCCTTCCACTGGTAATCGCTGCCAACGGTGGTGGCAGTTCTCGACCGTTAAAGGGCGGCGGGACTAGAGGCCCCCCCGACGGGTCTCCTTCGCGCGGAGGAGAGGCGTCAAGTGGGCGGCGTGTGGCGGTGGAGGGGAAGGGCATGGTGGGGAGGCACCGTGGAGCGGTAGATCTCTTCTAGGAGGCGAGAGGGATGTACATGATGGTTGTGGCGAGCTAATGGCGTGGTGGCGCTGGATATCGAGGAGGAGGAGGTGTGGCCTCACGGGTTGCTGCTGCATCATTGTATGCCGGGAGTAGGCGATTGTTGTCATGGTACTGCAGTAGCTCTCTAGGGTGACTAGTGGTTGAAGATGGGATGCGTGATCTCGGCGTGCTGTTGTTGGTAGACTGCAGGTGTGCAGCTACAACAACGAGGTGCTTGTGTAGCGGCAATGTGAACAAAAATAGACGGTTTCCCCAATCTAGTGGGAAGGGATAGAGGTGTGCGACATCCAGATGAAAATCCATCCCGTCTTCGGTAGGTCACACGACGACGATGCCCGTGGGTGTCGCTCCCCTCCTTGGAGGCGTCGCCAAGTTGTGTCAGCATATCTGTTACTCTCAGTTGGTGTTGGAAGTTGTCTACGGGCGAAAGCCTAGCTCCGGAGTCGAATCCACACGATGGCAGTGTCCTCGACGTCGCCCCCTCTGCTCTGAGTGTCGCATTTAGAGGTGCGGCTTGGAGGTTCTATGTTGCGTTCCTTTGATGCTCGTCGCTGAAGGTTAATCTTCAGTAGATCTATGCATGCCATGTCCGGCGAATCCAAGATGATGTCTTATTGGGATCTACCAAGTTTCACCATCTATCTCCTTCAGATGGTTCATTGATAAGGAGAGTCCTTATGGATTTTTTGTTTTTCAGAAACATAAATCGTCGAACGCTGCTTTGTTTTTAGCTTAGGATATGCTCTTTTATGTTGGTTTTTTTTTCCCGTTCGTGGTGGGTGTCTTTGGATAAGTTGGTGAAAAGTTCATCTTATGCCCATTCTTGGCATCAAGTGTCAACACGTTCAGTCAAGTTTTACATCGTTGGATTTGCTTCATAATTTATGATATTCAGCGTTGCAATTAAGATTTAATGACATCACCTGACTGAGAACGAAGCTAGTTCTCGGTGAGAAATAGTCACACCCTTTATTTAAACCTTAACTTTCTTTTTTATAGAAAACCTCTACATTTTATTGGCATACTCCCAGGAAAAAAGATAGAGATACTGTTTGAGAACCCATATAAACCCCTCCGGGGCTCGCCTCTCACTTCAGCTCCTCCATTCTCCCCCAACCCCAACCCTTATCCCCAAAACCCCATCGACCCAATCCTCCCAGTCTCACCCATGGCGGCCACTCTCTTCTCCACCTCCCTCTCCCCCCAGTTCCTCTCCCTCCCCTCCTCCTCCTCCTCCTCACCCAAGCCGGCCCCGTCCGCGTTCTTCCCCTCCAAGCTCCCGCAGCTCCGCGCGCTCGTCGCCGCGGGCTGGAGGCACTCGCTCGCGCCCCTGGCCGTGGCCGTGTCCTCGGATGTCGACACGGAGGACGCCGAGGAGTCCTCCGCCGAATTCTCCGAGGACCTAAGGGTCTTCGTTGGCAACCTCCCCTTCAGCGTCGACAGCGCACAGCTAGCCGGGCTTTTCGAGCAGGCCGGCTCCGTCGAGATGGTTGAGGTATATACATTGCCTGCTCCGTTTCATGTCTCTTGGTAGAGCTATCCTATTGGTTACATGATTGCGTGCTTTACATTTAGTTCACGGGGAATGATGCGTGTTAGTGTAGCTGAGGGAGCCTCATACTAGTTACAACGCGCCTTACGTTTAGAAATGTTTCCTCATAGCTCCAACTACCTAGGGCACTGAGACACATGGAAGTTTGTGGAACGAAAATCCTGTTTGTGCTCAGGATACCGTTTGGTGATGTCTAAGGACACAAGTAGGTGCTCACAGATTGATTAATAAGCTACGCCTTTGCTAAAATTCCAAATTAACATCTATTTGGGTGCCAATTTCTAGAGTTCCAGTCTGTTCTGATTGATTATTGCGAAACCGTAGCATGCTGAGCTGCTTTGCTTTATTGCCGCAGGTCATCTATGACAAATTGACTGGAAGAAGCCGTGGATTTGGGTTCGTGACTATGTCTACTGTCGAAGAAGTCGAGGACGCTGTTGAGCAGCTCAACGGCTATGTGAGCTCCCTTTTATGTATTTAAAGCATTGTTTGTAAGCTTGTGTGGTCCTTGTTAATAGGTGAACTTGCTAGAAATGTTACTCACTCCTGTTTCATCCTCTACTGTTCATATTTTGTGGTTCAGGCTGTTATGTTTCTATTTGTTTCTGCAACACTAACCTCTTGTTTCTTCCTGAGTAAAATTTAGAGTTTGTTAGTTCAGCTTTTGTTGCTCGACCTTATTGTATAATTTCTATACTAGGATGTGGAGTTGTATGCTTAAGTTATTGACTGGCCTTCTCTCTAAAAATAGGTACTTGATGGGAGAACTTTGAAGGTGAACTCAGGGCCACCACCACCCAGGGACCAATCCTCACCAAGAGGATTTAGAGAGCAGTCTGGAGGATTCAGGGAGCAGTCTGGAGGATTCAGGCAGCAATCTGGAGGATTCAGGCAGCAATCCTCACGGGGTCCTAGCGGTGGGGACAACAGGGTCTATGTGGGTAACCTTTCTTGGAATGTTGATGACGCGGCTCTTCAAAACTTGTTCAGTAAGCAAGGGAGTGTGCTGGCGGCTAGAGTCATCTATGACAGGGAGAGTGGGAGGTCAAGGGGATTTGGTTTTGTTTCATATGGTTCAAGTGATGAAGTTGAGAGAGCAGTATCTAATCTCGATGGCGCTGTGAGTTTTCTACCATTTAGTTGGTTGCTTACACCCTTGCGCCTTTGCATATTATATTTTTCAGCGTGGTGCTAAATGAGTTTATGTTTACTGTTGGACAGGACTTGGATGGGAGGCAGATCCGTGTTACAGTAGCAGAAGCAAGACAACCCAGGCGAGAATATTGAAATCCTATTTTAGATGATGTTAATCCTGTGGTTAGTCCAGAATACGAACTATAGTATCGTCAGGATTGTTCTTCATTATTATCCATTCTAGTTGTAATTTCTCCACCGCATGGTTGGAAAAGATTTTGTTTGTTAAAGAGATATGTATGCGTTGGAAACCATCAGGTCTCTTCTGGCCTTCAGCCATCAGATTCCTTCTGGCCTTCTTCGTAAGTGTTTCGTTTATTCAAAGTTGTACATCTGGGTTTCCAGATTCAGCTGCCCTTGCCAACTCTGTCAAAAGGGTTGTCAGAGTCCCTTAATGGTGTCACTTGCATGACTACTCTCTTTTGGAGTCCTATACCATTGCCAACTCTGCCGAAGTTCATATATTGGACTAGCGTGAAAAAATAGATGATAGTAGCATCACGATGATGCATCAGCACCAAAGATTAAGATTCATAAAACCACCTTTTTATAGAAAATGAAACCAGATAATGGCTAATCATATTACTTGCCAGTAGAGATCATCAGATCAATCTTTGTACTAGCTTCAAGTTCAAGACCAGGGTCTAAAACTTTGTCCTCCATTGATTGTGAGAACAAGTAACAAGTGGGCCTCAAACATGAGTACGCTGCCTGATACTTGCTCATCTTCAAGTTGATACACCAAAATGTTTCCAGAACCTGCCGATTATTATTTCAGATTCAAGACTATTTGAGATGCATACTCATCTTCAGGTTGAGATTCCAAACTGCTTCTAGGAAAGTCATTCTCTTTTCGAGAAGGAAGGTAAAGCCTCCTGACGAGCTCATTGCTGGCTTTGCCAAGGTCAAGCTTGGCCTGCTTGATGTGGACATCATGTAGGCGAAGGTGGGTTGTTACCGAGCCCCGATGCGGTGCCTTCGGCGAACCTTGGCCCTAGAGTCCTTGACTCTCTTGGTGTGCCCACGGAGCTTCTGCAGCTCGTACTCATCCATGCTGGTGAAGCTGGGGTCGTCTTCATCTTCCGATTCCGATTCTCTTGTGAGTAGCCGCTCATCTTGGAGCAGAGACTCAGATTCGTTTCCAGGAAAATCATGCATCCAGCAAGGCGTGTATGGGAAATATGTATCTATTCCCGCGAATGCCATGGCGACGCTACTGTATTGTTTCGGATATAAACTGCCCAAGTCCCGAAATTTAGAGCTATTCCAGTGATAGGCCAATCCCCTTACCACCGATGAACTCAAGAAGACAACCTCTTTATAAGGATGAAATCCAAGAAACTCTAAATCGCTGGTGTAGTAGTCGTCCTCAACATCATCTTCAGTGTCAAGAATGTTATCCTCATCAGAATTCCAGTCATATTTTTCCTCCACCGGTGCTTCACGGTTTGCATGTTTATCGCCATACAAGTAAGAAGCCTTGCGGTAGTTAATATCCTGCATAACCCAGGTTTGTTGCAGACATGTGTGTAATCGGCGTGTAGTTACGTTAAAATCGACAAAGTGTTCTAACACCCACTCTGTTTGACTGCAAGATTCATCGAGATACCAAAGCTGAAGCCCATGATGATAATCTAACGCGCAATACACCCCTCTCATTGATCTCCCTAAGTAGTGTGTTGGGGTGCTCAATCCATCGACGCCTGGTAGTTTAATTACTTGGTACTTGTGGTTCGACAAGGACATTCTGCACAATAGATGCGATATGATAACAAAAAAATTAACTACAACAACTTAAAATCACGCATACTGTTTTTGACATGAAAGCAATGGATACTATTAAAAGGAGAAATAACGACTGAGGAGTAAGTAGGTACCTCATGACATAGCCGTGTCGGCAATGGACGTAGAGCAGGCTTCTCCAGTAGACGGCACGATACTGATCTTGACGCCTATACGTATCCGAAGAACCCGAAGCCATGCTGGCAAGGATCCCTGCAGCCTCCCCCTCGCGGAGGAACGTCGTCTTCTCCCACCGCTCTGTCATCGACGAGAACACATGCATCGCGTATGACGCCGGAGGCCACTGCGATCCAAGCAACGAGTTGTCTTCCAATCCACCATATGGTCCATGCAAGCATGGGATCAGAAACACCTTGTAGTGTGGCGACGCGGCGTGATCGAAGGCGAGGTAGGCGGTCTGGTCTAATCCCGCCATGTGCCCTGGCGGCGGAGGGCGTTGGGGCAGACGCGCCCACCGCCGCGTCGCCGGGTTGACGACGTACTCGCGTTCCCAATTGCGGCAGAGCACGAGGCCGTCGCAGTGATCCCTGATCCTGACGCCCTTGCATGGCAGGAAGTCGAGCCCTCCGCAGATCGCCGGGCCCGTCGAGGGGCGGGAGAAGAACTCCGAGAAGGAATGCACGGTGAAGTTGATGAAGATGCCGCGTACCGAGTGCGAAAGCAGGCGGCGGCGCAGGCGGGCGTCGATGGTGTCGCGCCACGCCTTGCAGACCCACCGGCAGGCCGCCACGCTGTGCGGCGCCACACGCCGGAGGACCTCCACGAGGACGTCGTCGGGTAGCACGGCCGGCTCGGCCGCCTCCATCGTCAATCTCGTTCGCCGCTCCTTTTCCCGTTCGATCGTGATGCGTTCTTGTGGCTGCAACTTGTGTTTCTCAAGTTGGGATGAGGCCTGAGGGCAAACTTTGGACTACGGAATTATATAGTCGCAACGATAGATCTTGGTTCGGGACTGCTTTGCCGACTAGGGGTGTAATCATCGTCATCAACATCGTCACGACTACTGTTAATTGAGCCAGACGGTCCGATCCAACCAATCCGGACCGTATAATCACATTATCTAACGCCTAATCCGTGTTTCACGGAACAGACAACACCGCACTATTTTTTGTTGGCTAATTTAATTTACGGTTGATTCCCAAAAACTACACATTGACATCACCGCCGCAGCGCTCCCGCCGATATATGGGACTCGCTAGCATTAGGCGGCGCTCCCCCCCCCCCTTTGCTCTGTCATGATACTACTTGGTGTTTTTCGTTATCTCATGATAATGAAAATCGACCCCCCTGAGGGGTGGATCGCTTGGAAAAAAAAACTCTCTAGATTGGTAGTTTTGGTACAACGAAGGAGAACAATTTTTTTCTGTGAGAATGATGAAGGAGAATGACTGGGAATGGGCTTTTTTGGTTGAGGAAAAATCACACTAGCTAGGCAAGCAGGCAAGGGAATGCGTGGGCCCATGGTTACAGTAGGAGTAGCCCACCTGCCTCGATCCTATGTATGGTCCGAGGTTCACCATACCGAAACACGTCCTACACTTCTTCCTATCAAACTATACGTTTGGAAGATGTATACCCTAGTGGTTGCCTATTTTTTAGCAGCCATGAATCCCGATCCTATGATCGGCAATTCCAACAAGCCCAGATGGCCAATAGTCTCATTGAACAAGAACATATCATTAATTTCACCATCAGGCTTGTTTATGTTCTCTTGTGATCTCACAAAGTTAAGATCTCCACTAATCAATTATCTACTGGAGGGATTGAAAAATTATATAGCCAAGAAACGAAGTTGTCTCTCTCCTCACCTTGGCAAGGACCGTAAACACATACCAAAGTCCAATTTTGATTGTTATGCATAGAGGGAAAATTAATCACGAACCCAAACTTCTTGGTCTGTACAATGTCCCAGAGAAAACTGAAGAGTTCCAAATCACAAGAATATCCGAGACGCTCCCACCAATGGAGTATAAGCAAACCAATCAAACCGCCCAGGAAAAAAATTACGAATGAGTCGCCAATCAAAAGACTCACATTTTGTTTCATCGAGACAAATAATATCACATTCACTTTCGTCGATTTGTGGCCTAACTTCTCTTTGTCAATTGTCATAATATGGATAAGTCTTGCATCTGGCATGCAACATCAAACACAAGTACAATCACTACACACTGAAGCAATAGATTCCCAGGAGCTGTTAAACTGACATAATCAGAAGGCCAAATTCCACAACACGCTCAAAGGCCAACACCAAAAACCAAAAGCATGGCAACCCCAACTGACAGAGCTAACCCTCCGAGAAAAAAGTAACCACCTAAGCTAGCTAGACACACAAATCTCCCCAGCACCATGACCAAACAAGGAAATACACTAGACCAGCACTAATAATAACTCGTGGAAGACCAAGACAGAGCAAGATAAAGGCCTTTTAACACATGAGGCCCTATCACCCCTGTATAAGATTTAACCATCATTGGCACCTGACTTAGCCTTCTCAGCCGGGTCAGCTCTAAGCTAATTCCTAGTCAACTTCTCTGGCATATTCCCAAGCGCAATGCCCACCAATGCATGACATGAACTAGAGTGACTGGCACATGTGCTTGAGTTTCCTCCCTATGATCTCCATTCCGCCATTTTCTCGGCTAAGCATCCTCTTTAGTCACCAACAACATCTTTTCCCTTGATTTTTTTTGATCTTTGACTGAACTGCTAATACGGGCTTGGGCCTATATCCTTCCTGCCTTAGACAACTTCTAGTGAATCTTCGTTTTTCGGTCGAACCACCGGTGTTTCAACTTTTCTAGCTCTTTTCTTCATAACAATAGCAAGCTCCACCACGTCCACTATACCTGGCCATGTGTCGGGCCAGGCCGACACTGAAAAGTCAGGCCCAAGCCCAGCCTGACCAAATACCTACCAAGCACGTCGGGATGTCAGGCCGCGGGCCAGGCGGTAGTGTACAACTTTGTTTTCGGGCTACCTAGGCCCGGCCCGGCAGTTGGGACAACATTTGCAAGCCCATGCCCTGATTTTTCGGGCTGGTCTTCGGGCCTGGCCTCGGGCCTGGCTTCCCATGGCCACGTATAACATCCACTGAGCCCATCACTTTGCCATGAGTGAAACCCTTGTTAGGAGTAACATGGATCATCTCCTTAGACACATGCTTCTTCAGAATCAAAGAACTCGGAGAACCAGAGACTGCTTCCTCCACATTGTCCCTTCCAACCTTAAGCATGCCAACAAATGTAGAAGAGCTACCCCAACTGTATCCCAACACGACCAAGTTTTTGCAGCAACACAACTTGTGTAAAGGTTCAGGAATAAACTGAAGATGAAACAAAGGAAACATCAAATCTATCACACACGATGCCACTGTAGTGAAAGGTCCAATTAAAGTGTACACGAGACCCAAAATAAGAACATCAAAAATCATTTGCGCATTGCCCTGCTACTGGTGCTGTGCCAGAAGATCCTGCTGTAAACCCATCATATTAACTGATGAGCCAGAACTGTCATAGAGGTTGATCACCATAGATTCATGCAAATCCAGCAGAACTTCAGGCATATCCTTAGGCTGATTCCAATTATCGTTTCAGCTTCGTTATGGCCACCCTACATATTTTGGATCGCATCCCAACCTATCTCAGGATATTGTGGGTTCACAAACATATTATTATTCAGCATCAAATCACCAGGCAAATGATGCGGGTTCCCATTAGGTCGCATTTGGTCCTCAACCGCTGGCAAAGTATCAGCGAAATCAGTAGTCAGGAAGTACATAGGAGCAGTCGAAGACTCTTTTACTCCTCTAACAGTCGCAAACTTCCCCAAGACAACATCTCTATGTACTAGCACGGGAGATGGAAAAAACATATACTAGCACTCTATCAGCAATAGGATCATTACTGACCAAAGGTTGAGACTGCATTAGCAATAATAATCAGGGTGCCGTCCTAAGAATATGAGCCAACTTTGCGGAAACCAAGAGCTACCCAATGATTCTGGGGAGCCTCTCCAACATGCACAAAACAAAGCAACCTATTTTGGATTTGATACTAACCATGGTGCACTAGGGCGTTGACATAATTTGTACTAAGCTGAAATTGACCGACACCAAACAGGCTAGGATGTGAATCTATGACATTGCACTGCAGTGGACCAATGAGGAAATTATGAACCTGTTCCCTCCATAGGGCAGCAACTTGAGGTGGCAGCGGTGGCTCCACCATGGAGATGTAGAAGCATTGGTGCAGAACTGCAGGATCTTGAGACGCGTGGTAGACCCGTCGATCCTCCATCGATTATCTCATGGCCCCAACATGGCCACGACAAAGGATCTACTTCGAACACCGCCATATCCGGGGTTGAAGGCGTAGCGGCAGGGTCAGGTGGCGGTGTAGGGTTACGGAGAGGGCAGAGGACTTTGCTTTGACTCCAGGAGATTATTATTTGAGGAAGTGGAAGACGGAGCGACAACCTCCGACAAAACAACCCCTGCCTCATTAATGACACGATCCACATGATCAGAACTTGCATGTTTGGGCACCCAAATTCTGTTTAGATTTAGCACCAAAATAGTTCTTCTTAATGTGACCATAATTGAAACATGCTCTACACCGAATATCATTAGTACAATCTTTTGTCTAGTGGCCCATGTGCAAAAATCCCCCGTAGGCCCAAGCCTTATAGGCCATGCCATCAATCATTTTATCAAATTCATCGCGGGGCCTTTGACTGAGAGGCTGTAGAATCCGACCTAGCTGCGAAGTCTGCCACCGACGAGGACTCTGGCTCTTTTGAACCCTGAACTGTGATTTTCTTCTAGGTGAAAGGAAAATGTTGCACCGCTCCAAACGAAATTTGCGGATTCGAGTCCTTGACAAAAATTTCTGGCAAAATCACTCCAGAGTACTTGACAGCCTTAGGGCCTTGATATCTAAAGCAAGTCTCATAATTGATGGACTTTGCAAACGAAGACTTTTTCTTGGTCACATGAGACCTCTTCCCCACAGGTGGAAACAATACTTGAATTTAGGGCAGGAAAAATTTCTCAATTTCTAAAATATGAAAACCCTCTTCTTTGTTGGCAACACAAAAATAGAACACTCTATAATTCAGGGAAGACACCTTCATCTCACCATAATAACCATCTATCACTGCTTCCAGAGCAATACCGACAAGGTCTTCCTCCAATCGGAAGTTTGGTCGACCAAAGGAGACTACCATCAAGAAGTGACCAGACTAAGGTTATGGATGGATGTCAACATTAAACTTGTTCTTCACATCCTTTTCAAAGTTGTTGCCATGAGAAAAATTTAACCCCATAAGGAGGGACGCGTGAACAGAATTGGCAAAGGAACCAAGATCCACTGCATCATCAGATACATGAGTAACCTGATCAGGAACGAGAAGTTTTGCAGGTTTGTCTGTCTCTTCCAAAGATGAAGCATTATCAGAAAGTGTTAAGGTCACCAACTTTTTCTCCAAACCCATAGGGCCTAGAGTAGAGCAAGAAGAAATCACATTTCCGATCCTGGCCACATGATCTTGAAAGAAAAGCTTGGTCCCAATGGAGAAAGTATCCCTGGGCAGAGGATATCTGCAACCAATTTGAGTTCCCTTAGCATTCTTTAGGACAAGCCTCTTATCCGTAACTGACAACTAAAAGACCCATCAGGGCATATACAACGCCAACCTCTTAACTCTTAAGTGAGCGCTTAGGTGATAAAAGATAATATGTGCGAAAATTGGAAATCAACCAAGCGCCCTGCCTTCCAACGCAAGCCCCTAAACCAGGTGCTAGAAAGCATTTATTTCTAGGTGCGGATAGCATCTCTGTTGGCAAATAGTTGGTTACGAGCAAAAAATTCCTTAGCGCTCGGCGCAACTTTCTGCATCGACGCAAGCGGTAATCCGAGGATTGATCGGGAATTAAGCATAACAGCTGGGATTATTTTCCTTAGCGCTCGCCTAAGAGGCTGCGTTGTACTTCCCTCATAAGCTTTCATATTCCCACGCCCAAGATCCTTGGTGGTGGAATGTGTAATCTTCCAAGCCTTCGAACGAGACTTCAGATCCGTGCCCTCGTTAGGGTAAGGTACAATTTGATGCAGACGTCCGATTCTCAAAGGGATAGAGTGCACAACTAATTACTTTGCCATGAAATGAAGAAAACTCTACCACATATCTTACATCAACCACTTCACTATCAGCCAGATACTTGCCAATGATCGGTGTACTCTTGGCATTCATGAGTGCAATCCAATCCCTTGTAGTCCAAAGATGTAATTCCCCACTCAAAACATTCTAGATTCAATTATCGAGATCCTCCATCGACGAGTATGACACCTTGGAGAGGAAGAAACTGTAGGGATTCGTTGCATAGAAAACAAAAATTTTCCTACCGCAAACACGCAATCCAAGCCAAGATGCAATCTACAAGACGGTAGCAACGAGGGGATTATCGAGTCTCACCCTTGAAGAGATTCCAAAGCCTACAAGATGAGGCTCTTGTTGCTGCGGTAGACGTTCACTTGCCGCTTGCAAAAGCGCGTAGAAGATCTTGATCACGGCGCCACGAACGGGCAGCACCTCCGTACTCGGTCACACGTTCGGTTGTTGATGAAGACGACGTCCACCTCCCCGTTCCGGCGGGCAGCGGAAGTAGTAGCTCCTCTTGAATCCGACGGCACGACGGCGTGGTGTCGGTGGTGGTGGAGAAACCCGGCGGAGCTTCGCTAAGCGTGCGGGATGTGGTGGAGGAGAGAGGGCCGCTAGGGTTTGGGAGAGGGGGGCGCCGGCCACTAGGGGGTGCGCCCACCTTGTGGTCTTGGGGTGGCCGGCCCCCTCCCCTTGGCCCCTCATTATATAGGTGGAATCCCCAAGTGTTGGACTACAAGTCTCCGAATAAGACCCGAACCCAAAACCTTCCATGTGATAGGGAAACCTACCCAAGGTGGGAATCCCACTTGGGGTGGGATTCCCCCCTTCCATGTGTGGGGGGGCGGGGGGTGGCCGGCCCCCTTAGGGGAGTCCACTTGGGACTCCTCCCCCTTAGGGTTGGCCGGCCATGGGAGGTGGAGTCCCACCGGGACTCCTCCTTCCTTAGTGGTTTCTTCCGGACTTTTCTAGAACCTTCTAGAACCTTCCATAGAACTTTCCGGATCATTTTAAATCTTATAAAATGACTTCCTATATATGAATCTTATTCTCCGGACCATTCCGGAACTCCTCGTGATGTCCGGGATCTCATCCGGGACTCCGAACAAATATTCGAACTCCATTCCATATTCAAGTTCTACCATTTCAACATCCAACTTTAAGTGTGTCACCCTACGGGTTCGCGAACTATGCGGACATGGTTGAGTACTCACTCCGACCAATAACCAATAGCGGGATCTGGAGATCCATAATAGCTCCCACATATTCAACGATGACTTTAGTGATCGAATGAACCATTCACATACGATACCAATTCCCTTTGTCACGCGATATTTTACTTGTCCGAGGTTTGATCATCGGTATCACTCTATACCTTGTTCAACCTCGTCTCCGACAAGTACTCTTTACTCGTACCGTGGTATGTGGTCTCTTATGAACTTATTCATATGCTTGCAAGACATTTAGACGACATTCCACCGAGAGGGCCCGGAGTATATCTATCCGTCATCGGGATGGACAAATCCCACCGTTGATCCATATGCCTCAACTCATACTTTCCGGATACTTAATCCCACCTTTATAACCACCCATTTACGCGGTGGCGTTTGATGTAATCAAAGTACCTTTCCGGTATAAGTGATTTACATGATCTCATGGTCATAAGGACTAGGTAACTATGTATCGAAAGCTTATAGCAAATAACTTAATGACGTGATCTTATGCTACGCTTAATTGGGTGTGTCCATTACATCATTCATACAATGATATAACCTTGTTATTAATAACATCCAATGTTCATGATTATGAAACTAATCATCTATTAATCAACAAGCTAGATAAGAGGCATACTAGGGACTCTTTGTTGTTTACATATCACACATGTATCAATGTTTCGGTTAATACAATTATAGCATGGTATATAAACATTTATCATAAACATAAAGATATATGATAACCACTTTTATTATTGCCTCTTGGGCATATCTCCAACAGTCTCCCACCTCCACTAGAGTCAATAATCTAGATTACATTGTAAGGAACCTAACACCCATGGCATTCTGGTGTTGGTCATGCTTTGCCCTAGGGAGAGCTTTAGTCAACGGATCTGCTACATTCAGATCGGTGTGTACTTTGCAAATCTTTAATTCTCCATCTTCGATGTACTCGCGAATCGAGTGGTAACGCAGCTTGATATGCTTCGACCTCTTGTGTGACCTTGGTTCTTGTGCATTGGCGATGGCACCTATGTTGTCACGAGTATATGACTAGTGGGTCCAATGCACTAGGAACCACACCGAGCTCTACAATGAACCTCTTCATCCATACCGCTTCGATGAAGCCTACGAAGCCGCTATGTACTCGATTCTCGTTGAAGACTTCGCCACCGTGCACTCGCTTCGAGCTTGCCCAGCCTATCTGCAGCACCATTCAATATAAACACGTACCCAGATTGTGACTTAGAGTCATCGGGATCGGTGTTCCAACTTGCATCGGTGTAACTTGTTACAACGAGCTCTTGGTCACCTCCATAACAAAGAAACATATCCTTAGTTCTTTTCAAGTACTTCGGGATATTCTTGACCGCTGTCCAGATGTTCCATTCCTGGATCACTTTGATATACTGCTAGTCAAACTAACGGCATGCGCTATATCCGGTCTTGTACATAGCATGGCATACATAATAGAGCCTACTCGCCGAAGCATAGGGGATCCGACTCATCCTTTCTCTTTCTTCTGCCGTAGCCGGTCCTTGAGTCTTACTCAAGACCTTGCTCGGTAACATAGGTAAAAACCCTTTCTTACTTTCGTCCATTCTAAACTTCTTTAGAATCTTGTCCAGTATGTACTCTAGTGATAGCCCTATTAGGCGTCTTGATCTATCTCTATAAATCTTGATGCCTAATATATACGATGCTTCACCAAGGTCTTTCATTGAAAAACTGTTATTCAAATAACCTTTTACACTTGCTTAATAGTTCTATATCATTCCCAATCAATAATATGTCATCTACATATAATATCAGGAATGCTACGAGCTCCCACTCACTTTCTTGTAAATACGAGGCCTCTCCATGGCACTGTATAAACCCGAAGTCTTTGATTACCTTATCAAAGCGTCGGTTCCAACTTCTTGATGCTTGCTTCAGTCCATACATTGAACGCTGAAGTTTGCATACTTTGTCAGCATTTTTAGGATCGACAAAACCTTTGGGTTTTACCATATACAACTCTTCCTCAATGTCTCCATTAAGGAACGCCGTTTTGACATCCATCTGCCAAATCTCATAATCGAAAAATGCAGCTATTGCTAACAAAATCCTCATAGATTTTAGCTTCGCTACAAGTGAGAAAGTCTCATCGTAGTCAACACCTTGAATTTGTCGGAAACCCTTTGCGACAAGTCGAGCTTTATAGACAAGTAATATTACCATCAGCATCTGTTTTTCTCTTGAAGATCCATTTATTCTCGACAGCCTTGCGGCTATCGGAGTAAGTCTACCAAAGTCCATACTTTGTTATCATACATGGATCCCATTTCGGATTTCATGGCTTCTTGCCATTTGTTGGAATCTGGGCTCATCATCGCCTCTTCATACGTCACAGGGTCCTCATCATTGTTATCCACAATCATGACATTTAGACAAGGATCATACCAATCAGGAGTGGCACGTTCCCTTGTCGATCTGCGAGGTTCAGTAGTTTCCTCGTTCGAAGTTTCATGATCATTATCATTAGCTTCCTCTGTTGCCGGTGTAGGCGGTACATGTACAACTTCTGGTACTTGTTATCACCAGAATTTGACCGGATCAGAAGTGGGCCGTGATTGAAGATGAGCTTGAAGAATATACATGGAAGAAATACATGAATCGGCCTTGTATACAAAGTTTGGGCTAGTTTACCCGTGTATCTGTACTATAGTAGGATACGTGTCGGTTAGATAGAGTTTGGGCTCGTGCCCGGTTGGGATTATTCCCACATTAGAAAGTCTACGGACTATAAATATGTATCTAGGGTTTATGAAATAAACAACAATCACGTTCACCACAAACCAATCTAGGCGCATCGCCAACTCCCTTGTCTCGAGGGTTTCTTCCGGGTAAGCATCATGCTGCCTAGATCGCATCTTGCGATCTAGGCAGCGCACGTTTATTCGTCGTTCATGCGTTGCTCGTACTGAAGCCTTTTTGATGGCGAGCAACGTAGTTATCATAGATGTTTTAGGGTTAGCATTGTTCATCGTATCATATGCTATCGTCGTGCGACCCTTAGGCATCTAGCCGCCCTTACACCTATCTTGGGTGTAAGGGCGGCACCCCGCTTGATCATTGTTTAGTAGATCCGATCCGTTATGATTGCTCCTTGTTCTTCAAGGATTAGTTTAATATCTCGCATAGTTAGGCCTTACAAACGGGTTGAAGGATCCGAGTGGCGCGTAGGGTGTAGTTTGCTAGCCCTAGACAGGATGTTCCGAGGATCAACTTCGTGTTGGTTTTTAGGCCTTGTCTAGGGTCGGTTTACGATCACCGTGCGTGGCCGCCGAGCTCAATCACGAGTAGGATGTTCCGATTATGCGGTGAAAACCCTAAATCGTAGTAGGTCGTTTTAGCTTTATTCCGATCAAGCGGGACCACCATCCGATCGTACACCTCGTACGCATCATGGGTGGATCGGCTCCTTGAGCCGATTCACGGGACAACCTGAGAGCCGATCGAGGCTCGTATTTAATGTTTACGTGTATGCCATGCGAGGAAACTAAGCGAGGCACATCCAACACCTTCCCGACCGGGTATAGGTCGGGTGGCACGCCCTTGCATCGAGCATCGGACGTGCGTGCCGAGTCTTTGCGGGCCGTCGCTCGGAGGGACCAGGGGCCAGCCGCGATCTGGGAGCCTCCCGGCTCTACGGTGTTGCCCGTCGCTGCTCACCGGTGGGTTTCGACCGCAACACATTCTAGCACGCCGGTGGGACAATCTTCGACATCAACCGCATCGCCATCTACATCTGAGATGGCGGAAGGCACTCCGATCCAAGTACGAGGATCCGACCGATGAGCTCAAGAAGAAGCATGACGAGATCAAAGCAGGTCCTCGAAGCCGACCTCATCGGCTCTTTTCACAGAACCCGCTCACATGGCATCAGGTGGAAAGGGTTCTCACCTGAAGGCGCGCTCGGCGGAGTGGACCTGTCCGCCCCGTCAGAAGAACGCACCAGGTCCCTACGTCAGGAGATTAACTTCATGGTGGCTCATTCGCTCCACCGCCATTCTGAGAGCCTGGTGAACACTTTGGAGCGTGTCGCTCTGCGCGTGATCCAGGAAATCATGAGCCATCAGTATTCTCCGTCAGGACCAGCTCTGGGGACTCACCAAGGAGAGATGCCACTCCAGTCCCGTCCACCGCTGCCATTCGCGTTGGCAGCACCAGAATTGCCGAATTCACCGGCATACGCCGCTGACATGGTGGAGTGCACGCACCCTGGGAGGTGCCAGCTGTCAACACCCGGATTTTTAAGTCCAGATGCCTGTTATGCCTTACATCGCAATCCCAGGAATATTGTTGTTGCGAGACATAACAGTTGAATATCATAAGTCATCATTCATTACATATCATAGTCGTCTTACAAATAGATCACATGATCCAATATTACAATAATAGTTGAACTATTGTTTCAACACACATCACAAATACATAGCGGAAGCGTAAAGATAAGGGACTCTCTAGTCCACGGGCCAACGCTTGACGTCGGGAGTAGTCCTAGTTGTCGTAGACGTCCTGCTGTCCATCCTCTTCATACTTGCTGTTCCTCTTCATAGTCCGGCCATTCGAATAGCCGGGGACAAAGCCGTGAGTACTTCAAAGTACTCGCAAACTAATACTAATGTAAGTACTAACAATTCTAGTAAGGGGGATGCTAAGCTCTAGTTTCTTTTGCATAAAGCCAATTTTAGTTCACAAACATTTGAGTAAACAACTCTTCATGTGCTAACTAACTCAAGTGGGAACATTAGTGTCATTCCCACAACTCAATTGTGTTTCAAGTCAAAGTCACCATTTCAAGTTCAAATCACCAAGCCACCCTTCACATGTCACATTTTTGAAAAGTTCGATGACGGAACAGTATGGCCTTTCCAACCGTCCATAACCGTGGACGCGGCTATTCGAATAGTTCTACACTCTGCAGAGGTCGTACACTTGTGCCACAACATTTGCAATAATCCGTCGGGGTTAAGCGGCCCTGATTTATCACACTCCGTGTGCGGACTACCAACCATAACCTTTCACCTACATACCCTAGTATAGGCACCTCTCCCCATGAGCTTGGCCTCCCGGTGAAGACAAACTGTCGGCTCGGGAACCGCACGAGGCTTGGGCCGGACATTCACCTCAACTCACGTCATTTCACATCATTTCATATCTCTTGTGGAGGCAGCCCTTGGCATAACCCCGATGACGCTTGTTTAGAGGGAACCCATACTAAGATACATAAACTTCTAGTTAAGCCCTACCCATATCAGGTATTGTGGGGGTACTTGTAAAATTGGAATGGTATCGCATCCGAACCCAACCATCGGTTTTGGTAAAATTCACCAAGTCATTCACAAGTCATATTCACCTTCAAAATCTTTCAATAGAATGACTCATCATTCCAAGGTTTTCAAAGTCATTTCACACACACAAATTCCCATCTAGCATAGCCAATTTCAATTTAGCACTAGCATCTAGGTATGAGGGGTGCTAAGTAATTTACTTTGCTTCTAGACTAACTTTGATACTCTTGTACTAATCCAATACTAACCCGAGTGAATCATGAATCAAAAGGTACTTTGATAAAACAAAAGTAAATAAAGCTTGTAAGGTAAAACTGGGACATAGGATCATAAGCATAAATTAAAGGGAGTAATGCCTTGCTCATGGTGAGCTTTGCACTTTGCAAGAGTATTATCTTGCAACAATAGAACTTGCAAAGGTGTTAGCTTGCAAGAGTATAGCTTGCCTTGGTGGTTGAGGTGGTCAAAGTGGTCTTCTTCTCCTTGAAAGTAGACTTCCTCCTCCTCTTGATACTCCTCGGTACTAGCGTCTAAAATACGAAATACGGGGTACAATCACCAAACAATTCATTGGCTATTCTAAAGATCACATGTATTCACACAAACTATTCTATTCACACAATTAATACAATTTGGTGCATTGGTGGTCTTGCTTGAGGAAAAATAATTTCCTCTCATTTCATATGTACATGATAGTTTCCATATAGTTCTTGAGGCATAATTTCCTCTCATTGAATCTTCTTTAAGATTTAATTTCTCAAACAATTACTCATGAATTCAGGTTGTCCTAAGTCAACCATTCATCATCATCATTTGAGAAAATGATTTAAATGAGGCAGAGATACCTCATACTATTTAACACTTCTACAAATGATTTAAAATCTCCAAGTATTTCATATGAGAGCATTTGACCAGGGGTTCAAAATTCATATGAAAGTACATGGGACAAGATTTAAATGAAGTGAAACACCTCATATACTTTACACAAATTAAACTAGCATCACACATTACTATTAAGTAGGTAGATGTGTTGTTTTCTTATTTAAGAAAAATAATTTCCTCTTATACTAATTAAGGTGTTACTTTTAATTATTTAGAGAAATAATTTCCTCTCATTATCTTATTAAGATTTAATTTCTCTTATGAATAAGATATGACCTAGATTGACCAAAGTCAACCTCTTCATACTTATCATCTGAGAATATGATTTAAATGAGGTTCCATACCTCATGCAATTTAATACTAACATGGTAGTGATTTAATATCACCAAATAACTCAATATGAGATTTTATAGACCATGGTCACTACCTCATGTTGAATTACTTGAGACCAAGATTTAAATGAGAGGAATACCTCTCATATGATTTAACACATAGTTGTAACTAAGTTAACAACTACTATTGAGGTGAGTTAATATCATCAACAATTCATATGAGACATATATGACCAGAGTCTCTACCTCATTTTGAATTGTTCATGACAAGATTTAAATGAGAGAAAAACTCCCAAGTGATTTATTAATAGTTTTGGACAATATCTTTGACTAGAAATAGCCATATAGTCCTTTAATTCAGCTAGGCCATGATCATTCAAAGTAACCATGGCATATTGTTGCAGAAACAATTAGTGTAAGTCAAAAGTGAGCTATGAGAGTTGGAATTACTTAAATAACTATTTTGGTTGATTTTTAATAATTATTTGAAGTGGTAGGAGTCTCTGACTTGTTATTTTTGTCACATTAATTCTACACAAGATTTGGAAGTGGGACCAGTGGGGTTTTGTAGATCTTTTCAGTAGCTTTTCAACCATATAAAGTTTGCTAAATTTGGCCAAGCCAAACAGATTCTATTGAATTTCAAACACGGGGCCAGTATTGAATTTAGTACGAAATGCTGAAATTCAAATTTGAATAAATGGGCTGAGCGGGAAAAATCTAACGGGCCAGATTCAAAATCTAAACGGCCTAGCCCAGCCCACCACGGTCCACGAGACGCGTGGGCTGCCTGACGACGCGGGACCCGCCCGTCGGCGGGCTGTTGCTTACCGAATCGGTATCGGCAGGCGGTGAGTCGTTAGGATTAGAACGCAGATCGGACGGCAGAGGATCGTCGTCGTCGTCGACGAGAGAGAAGCTCGCGGACGCGGCGGAGGTAGGGGGTCGACGGCGAGCGGGGACTCCGGCGAGGGTCGGCGGTGAGGCGGGCGGAGGTTGTCGATGACGAGCGATGCTGCTCGAACAAGTGGCGGTCGCTCGAGGTGGCTCCTGGCTCGACGGCGTCGCGGCGGAGCATCGCGGCGCCGATGGTGCAATTGGGGCGGCTCGGTGCGCAATCGAGGAGGAGAGGGTGCGAGGAGGCTCGAGGGAGGAGGGGGAAGTCGAGATGGTGTGCTCGGCATGAGCGAGGATGAGCTCGGTATTTATAGAGGCCAGGGGTGCTGCGAGGCGCGGGCGAGGTCAATGGCGAGGTCGTCGGTCCAGGGCGACGAAGGAGTGAGGAAGGTGCGCAGGAGGTAGGCGACGTCATGGCGGTCCTTAGGGAATTAATGGCGTGGTACGGCGAGGCGTACGACGGTCGGGCGAGGGCGCGTGCCGGCGCGGCCGCGGCGGGATCGCGTCGTCGTCTCCGGCGGCGGCGGGCACGGGCAGGTGACGCGAGCGTGTCCGGCGCGCTCCACGTGGCGTGGCGAGTACCACGGCGAGCGGAGGCGGTCGGGGTACGGCGGGTGGCGACGCGCGTGGCCGATGGCGTCCGCGGCGTGCACGGCGCGACGTCGTCGGCATGGTCCGGGCCGTCCTGGGCGCGCGCGTCCGGCGGCGTGTCGGCGTCCTTGCGATCAATGGCTTGTACCATCGTACTCGGGAGATCCGGGGAGACTTGGAGGACAAGGTGGTCGGGGTTTTGTGGAGGGAAAGAGAGGGGAAGGTGTCAATGGTGGAACGTGGCCGGCATGGCCTTGTCATGCCATGCTTGGCCCTCTCCTGGTGTTTCCTTGGCATGGGCTAGGTGTGGTGGTGTCCAGGGGTCAATGTTAGGGCAGGTGGTGGTCAAGACAAGGCTGGGTTTGATCACATTTGGAAAATTGGGAAACTTCCCAAAGTTTCAAAGTCTCCACTTGTCACCTCTCTACTTGGTCAATCTGGTCAACATTAGCAATGGTCTGTCAACATGAAAGTTGTTCACTTTCACATGGTCTTGGATGACATGGCAAGATGTTGACCAAGTTTAGTTGTAGAAATCTTGAAAGATAGATGGGTGCAAAGTGGTGACGAGATTATAAATGGCCCAATTTGACCATTATTGTATGTGAGCCAATTTTGAGTTTGAATTTGATTTGATTTGTGTTTCTTTGATTCAAAAAGTTGTAATAAGTGTTTAGTAACATAATACAACTAATGGTGAAGACCAAAATGATCTAGGTCAAAGATTTAGAAAAATGGCATAAACCATATGTAAGGGTTTTGTGATTTTCTAACTTTTATTCTTTTATTTTGCTTTGCTTCACTTTGACAAGAGTGAGGTTTATTTGGTGTTAGAATGAGTTGGGTGAAAGGTTCAAACCATTTTAGGACAATGGAGGTGGCTAGGTCAAGATTTGATAGTTTGGCTAAGTGCCACATATGCCTCTATGCATATGTTGGATTTTATTTTGATTCTCACTTAAATTGGTTGGTGAGTACCTGGTTGAGTGTGTTGAGGTATTTCCAATCATCTACACAAGGTAAGCAAACAAAGTTTTAGTTTTTACACAAAGTAGCCATGGGCTTGCATATGCCCCTTTTTCTTATTTAAGATCACCTCTTCTTATTTTGGTTTTTCAAAGATTTGTGACAAGAGAGATGAGGTCTAGGGTTTAGTGGGGTTCACAATGGTTCACCACCATTTAGCAAAAATAATAAAGGTAGGGTTCAAGATTTACCTATTAGGGCTATATGCCTATATATGTCTTTTTCTTTATTTTGGTTTCTCAAAATAGATCCATTTGTATTTTGAGAAGATCAAGGTTTAGGGTTTTTCTTATTTGATTTCTTTCTCTTTTATTTTATTGGGTTTGTGATCTTCACTTGATTACTTTAGGGTTTTAGGGTTTATCACATAAGCATAATAACACTCATCATGGCAAAACACAAGTATTAGGTATGAGCACTATGCATAGCACTCAAAGTAAGAAAAGTTTTTGTTGGTTCTCATTTTTGGAAAAAGGAAATTCATTTTCTCTTTGTTTTGAAATTTGGGGTGTTACAAACCCTTCCCCCTTAAACAAATCTCGTCCCGAGATTTTAAGAAAAGTTAGGTTCCTAAGAGAGATTGGGCGATATGATTTAACAGGAAGACATACTTGGCATGGCTTGAGGTGCTTCTTGGTCTTCGCGGCAGTCATGTTGTAGTAGCGGCCGTTGTTGTTCTCGGTTCTTTCTTGCGGCAAAGCGGCGTTGGTTCCGAGCAGGTGCAACGGTGTTGCCGGCAATCTTGGCGAGCTTCTTGGGGCACTCATTGGAGTAGTGGCCCACAACTCCACATTCATAGCAGTTTACAGTTGACTTGTCTTTCGGGGTGACGGGGATGGCATTGCTTCCAGTCCTCGGGCCAGTGTTGGTGTTGTTGTTGGTCCCATTTTTGCTGTTGGGGTTGTTGTTGTTGTGGTGGCTGTTGTTGTTGTTACCTCCGGGCTTCGGGGGTCCTCCGTTGTTGCTGGGTGTAGTTGGGGCGATAACTCGAGCAGGGGGCTTGTTGTGTCTTGGGGTGAATCCTCCGGAGGAGTTGTTGCGGTACTTCCGGGTATGGTGGGGTCCACTCGGTTCATCATCCTGCGCTTGCGGTTCTCATTGGCCCGATGCGGCTTTCCTTCCATCCGTATGGCTGAGTCCACTAGGGCTTCTAAGTCGGCGAACGGAATGTTCACTAACACGGTTTGCATCTCGTCGTGCAATCCGTTCAGAAATCTCTCCTTCCTTTTCTCGTTGGTGTCGGTCTCATCCGGGGCGTACCTTGACAGAGTGAGAAACCTGTCGCGGTATTCCACCACAGACATTCTGCCTTGCTTGAGTTCGCGGAACTCGTCTCTCATCATCTTGATCAGTCCTTGGGGCACATGATACTTGCTAAACTTCAGCTTGAAGTCTTCCCAGGTCATCATCTGTCCCGCATTCATTGCGCGGGCGCTTGTCCACCAGGCTCGTGCAGGTCCTGACAGGTAGTGGGTGGCGAACAGTACTTTCTCTGTGGCTTCAACTTGCGCAACTTCGAGGTTGTTCTCCATTGTCTGGAGCCAGTCATCAGCATCGAGGGGCTCTTCGGTCTTGCTGAAAATAGGTGGGTTGGTGTTTTGAAAGTTCTTCAGTTTTGACCCAGGGTGGTCGTGGTTTCCATGGCCATTGTTGTTCTGAGCAATCAGCTGCAGTGCAGCAATGTTGGCTTGGCGTTCAGCTCTCTCGGCTTCTCGGTCTGCCATCATCATCTCTAGCATCTGCATCATGGCGTCTTGGGTGGCGCTGCGGGTTGGTGGGGCCATCTGAGTATCGGAGTAGATGATAAGATAAGAGGGAAATTTCTACGGTTTGTTTGAATTAAAGTTCACAAGTTCAAAACTTGAAAATTGAGTAGTGTTGAGGGGGTAAAAACCAACAACACTTTTTCATTCATACCAAACATCACACATTACAAATCTAACACACCATTGGTTTGAAGAACCATTCATTCGCTCTACGATACAAGGGGATCCTGATACAACTCACACCTACTTAAGTGCTGGGGTGATACTACTCTTCCGGGTGGATTCTTCGTCTTCACGGGTGATGTGCTTGGCGAGAGGCGAGGGCGTTGTCCAAATCCCTGCGGGTTTTGTACAGCCTGAAGTCCTGGTGTGCTACATAGTGGTTCCTCTCCTTGTGCGGGGGCATGGTCATCGGTCTTCCCATGGAGTCATGTCTTGGGTAGTAGATGAAGCGAGTGTTCTTGATCTTGTTCTCATTTTGTCCACACAGACGGAAAATTGCTTCTTGCATAGCTCTGACTAGTCCTTCCTCCCAAGTGTTTCCCGTTACAGAAAACCAGATGGTTTCCCATACCGGGGCTCCAAGCTTCCTTCGTAGATCGGTAGAAACGTCCCACCGAGGTGGTTCTCCGGAGTGGTTGTTGAGGGGTATTCCGAAGAACTCGGGATACGGGTGTCCTAGATATTCCACTAGTTGCTTCAAATCCTTTTCGAACCTTAGGTCGCCTCCGGGACCAAGCTGGTAGAACTCCCATTGGTACTTCATCTGTGAGTAATTAGGATAAGTAAGTTAAAGAAGTAGTCAAGTGTGCAACATTTTAGGTAGGCTTGTAAAGAAAGTAAAGTATAGATTTCTCATTTTTGCAAAAGATCTCAAGGATAAGAGTAAGAACAAGTTTTCACAAATATTCACTTCATTGGTTTTTGAAACTAAGTTTTTCAAACGTCCATTCTAACTAGGGTCTCCTAAGGTCAAACAATGGCTCTGATACCAACTTGTCAACACCCGGATTTTTAAGTCCAGATGCCTGTTATGCCATACATCGCAATCCCAGGAATATTGTTGTTGCGAGACATAACAGTTTGAATATCATAAGTCATCATTCATTACATATCATAGTCGTCTTACAAATAGATCACATGATCCAATATTACAATAATAGTTGAACTATTGTTTCAACACACATCACAAATACATAGCGGAAGCGTAAAGATAAGGGACTCTCTAGTCCACAGGCCAACGCTTGACGTCGGGAGTAGTCCTAGTTGTCGTAGACGTCCCGCTCGTCCATCCTCTTCATACTGCTGTTCCTCTTCATAGTCTGGCCATTCGAATAGCCAGGGACAAAGCCGTGAGTACTTCAAAGTACTCGCAACTAATACTAATGTAAGTACTAACAATTGGAGTAAAGGGGGGGGTGCTAAGCTCTAGTTTCTTTTGCATAAAGCCAATTTTAGTTCACAAACATTTGAGTAAACAACTCTTCATGTGCTAACTATCTCAAGTGGGAACATTAGTGTCATTCCCACAACTCAATTGTGTTTCAAGTCAAAGTCGCCATTTCAAGTTCAAATCACCAACCACCCTTCACATGTCACATTTTTGAAAACTCTGATGACGGAACAGTATGGCCTTTTGTTGACTGCCAAAACCCACCGGCGGGCAGCGGCCTTGTCAACACTGTAGAGCCGGGGGGAGCCTAGAGCTGCGGCTGGCTGAGACCCCTCCGAGCGACGGCCCGCAATGCTCTTCTGGTCACACGCGGCGTTGCGAAGTGCAAGGGCGTGCCACCCGACCTATACCCGGTCGGGGAAGGTGATGAGATTGCCTCGCTTAGTTTCCTGCGGGGCATACATGTAAACGTTAAATACGAGCCTCGATCGGCTCTCAGGTTATCCTGTGAATCGGCTCAAAGAGCCGATCCACCCATGATCCGTACGGGGTGTACGAATACTTGGTGGTCCTGCTTGATCAAGACGAAGCTAATGAGATCTACGACGATTTAGGGTTTGCACCACATAATCGGATCATCCTACTCCGAGGTTGGGCCGGATGGCCACGCACGGTGCTCGTAAGCCGATCCTAAACAAGGCCGGAAAACCAACATGAAGTTGATCCTAGGAACATCCCGTTTAGGACTTGCGAACGCCACCCTACGTGCCACGGGATCCTCCCCCCTTTGTAAGGCCAAACTATTGCGGATATTAAACTAATCCTTGTAGAACAAGGAGCAATCGTAACGGATCAGATCTACTAAATAATGATCAAGCGGGGTGCCGCCCCACACCCGGGATAGGCGTGAGGACGGCTAGATATGCAAGGGTTGCACTACGTAAGCATGCTTAAACGAAGAACAATGCTAACCCTAACACATCTAATGATAACTACGTTGCTCGCCATCAAAAGCGCTTCAGTACGAGCAACGCATGAACAACGTAGAGCTTGTGCTGCCTAGATCGCAAGATGCGATCTAGGCAGCATGTCGCTTACCTGATAGAAACCCTCGAGACGAAGGAGTTGGCGATGCGCCGAGATTGGTTTGTTTTTGGGGTTGAACGTGAGTTGTTGTTTATTCCATAAACCCTAGGTACATATTTATAGTCCCGGGGACTTTCTAATGAGGGCGTGCACTAAACCGTGCACGAGTAAGATTCTATCTCTAAAATAATAAACTACTAAATAAAGATACACGGGCAATTCAGCCCAAAACCTTTCGTGCCAGGCCGCTTTAGAAATCTTCCATGTAATCTTCCAAGCCCGGCCCACCTCCGGATTTGTTTAAAATCTCGGTGATAACACATGCCCCCTGGTTTTGGAAATAACATTTCCAAAATCATTATGCTTTCCCCTCGAAGGGTCATGTCGTGGCGAGCATAGCCGTTACAAGCATCCGTCATCATTATGCCCTGTCTTCTCAGCTTCTCTAAAAACTCGACAGCTTTGTAGCATCAATCCCTTGGAAGCTGTAATGGCATCAAACCTTCACCAGATTTCTCATTATTTAACCCCGCCGACCGGTTAGCTCTCTTTATCCTCTATTCCATCCCAGCCATCGGCACCAAAAAACCCCTCCTCCTCGTAGCAATGTCTTCCTCTTCCTCTTCCTTCTCAAAGCTCTTCCCCCAATCTTCGCCGAAGAAGAAGAACGAGGACAGCCTCCACCCCGCGAGTGAATCCCTTCTCCTCCGACAAGGAGGAGAAAGAAGGAGAAGCAGCGAAGGCCAAAACCTCCTCCTCCGCCAAGCTCCCGCCGAAGAAGCGCTCCCGCATGTGGGCGGACAGCGAGGACGACGATGACGACGAGGAAGAAGACGAGGAGGAGGAAGACGATTCCTCCGCCTCCATCGGGTATCCTCCAACGAAACGCTTCCGCGGCTGGGCGGATAGCGAGGACGATGATGATGATGAGGAGGAGGAGGAGGCTCCAGCGGGCGGCTGGGGCAGTGACGACGAGGAGCTCCCTGGGAGCGGCGCCGACGACCTTGACGACGGCGACGATGAGGACAGCGACGACTAGTAGAATAGGACTAGTAGTAGCAGTGCACTAGGCACCAGATCCCTCTTTTGAGAGCCATCGGCTCTTCTTGTAAAGCTGCTCCTTTGAATTAATGAGAACTGTTCTTCCAATTTCTCCTTTCATTAATCCAATCTCCATCCCTCCGCTCGCCACACCAAGACCGATACTGACGAATCGGGTCATTATTGATTTTCTCAATCGCGGCGTTTTGCAGCCCCGCAGCCGATGACTACTCATCGGCTAATTTGAGGAACTAATCCCCCCTCTTTTTCTCGCAGCACCAGCATGGTCCAAACCACGTACCAGACGACGGCTTTTCCTTCCCAGTTTCTCCCTAAGACGATCATGCCAAAATAACAACCGAAGCAACTCCCATCGGCTTTCAAGGACGAGGCATTCATAGGCCTGTTGCCCCCGAGTCTCAGCCAAGGCAAAAACAGAGACGAGGATACGCCAAATAGCTGCCTGGACCTGGTCTTGATCATGTCTGAGGGAGCTTCTTACGCAGAGCCAGTCGATTCGAACACAAATCGGCTTCTCAAAGCAGAGAGCCTCCAAGGCGAGCTGCCCCCCGAGCTTCCTTAGTTCTTGCAGGCCAGATAGGCTCCTTCCCTATGGTGGACCTGATGCAATCCACCCTTGACCTGATCCGCACGCCCATGCTGCTCCCGACATTATTCCTGAAGAGAGGACCTCAAGATGAAGGTGTTTCCTCTTGAGTCGATGGTCATGCATCGGCTTTCATGTCCTTAAGTCGATGCCTGCTGCATCGGCTATTTTCGAAAATTTTCGAAAATTTTTTTTATTACGGCCGACCTGTGCATCGGCCCCCATATTTCAATCCCCGTCAACAAAAGATGAGATGCTTCTGTTGTATACCCTCATATTTCCATATACCTGGTGCCCCCCCGAGCCGATTCTCGTCAAGAAAATTGATGGTATCGGCTCGTTGGATAACATGTTGAACCCGGCGAGAGGTAGGTGAGGATAATTTTGGCCGATTGCTGGAATCGGCCTCCACGTTGCTTGTTCGTTGAAGGTTTTGTAAGTTCCCTTCATAAATTTTTGGGGCCGATCACAAGGATCAGCCTCTCCTGGTTTGCCCATTGGTTTGGTCTTGCTACTTGGTCAAGCTGGATGAAACCAACCCAACCTCTGACTTGATGCGCCTGCTGTCGCCCACCTTGTGTGCTCCGTAGAGTCGTGGAGCGCTACGCTCTGTCGGCAAGACGAGTACCATGTTTGTGCCAGCCGATGTCTCATCATCGGCTTTCCTCCGTTTAGGGCGCCACTCCATTTTCCGTGGACGACCCTCTTCATCCAGGGTTCGCTGAACCTTTGCAGCCGAGATCGGGCCGTGCCTTTCTTAGCGTATGCAGGTACAACCTTTCGGCTTCCTCCGGGCCGCGCAATCGCTGAACCCCGCGCTTCGGGAACGGGCTGAGTCCGTCGGGGCACCACCTTGGCCGGTGGTACCTGTCTTCTTCCACTTCTCCCTCGTCTTCCGAATCTTCAAGATCTGCCCAACGAGGTGACTCGAGCGCGTTTGCTTTGTGGTGGGAGAGGCCCTAAGCGCTCGAACACGGACACGTTGGCTGCCTCCTTCTTTTTCGATTGCATTCGGGCAATTGCCGATTGTGGGCAATCGGCTCATTCCTGAATCCCAGCGAGTGTACGAAGAAGGGGCAGTCCCAATGCCTGGCGTTGTCGTCTTGCTCCCTTGATGCTTCCGTGGCATAGCGCTCATGCTCCTCCTCATCGTGATCCTGCCGACGATATCTTCCGGCTTCTCTAGCCAAACGATCTTCTCTGTAATAGGATTGCCGGCGTTGACCATATTGATTAACATATTTGTTGAGGAGGTGATCAGAGAGGGGTCGCCGATATCTTATATTCTTCACCTCTCCCTCTGTGACATAGCGCTTGCCATCATGACGGAGCCGATCGCATGGAGCGGCCTCATCTGTATCCTTGCTGTGAGAGCAGCTGCCCTCATCTCCATCTTTGCCAGAGTGGTTTCCAGGCCCTACCATATTGATGCTGAACGAGGGGCCTGGGCGGCAACCTTCGGGGTAGGTGATTCCTACCATGTTAACGGCGGGGAAGGGTTGGGTGTCGACCTTCATGGCGTATCGGTTGAAAATTAGTCGCCCCTTCTCTATCGCCGCTTGGATGTGCTGACGCCACACCCGGCAGTCGTTGGTGGCATGGGAAAGCGAGTTGTGGAATTTGCGGTACGGCTTTCCGTTTAGCTCTTTCGCCGTGGGGAACTTGAGACCTTCAGGAACCGTCAACTGTTTCTCCTTGAGCAGGAGGTCGAAGATTTGTTCAGTCTTGGTCACGTCAAAATCAAATCCCCTGGGCGGCCCTGGCGGCTTTACCCATTTGCGAGGCCACGGGGTTCCTCCCTGCGTCCACTCAGCCACTGCTATCTCTTGGCCTCCCGCAGGCACTTCATCCTCCTCCGTATCGACCATGACTACTGCACGTTTGAACTTGTCTTGGTACAGGTCGGGGTGGCGCTGTTCATATGCTGATAGTTTCTGAACCATGTGCGCCAATGAGGGATAATCTGCTTGGGAGGCCATGTCCTTGAGCTGTGTTGCCAGTCCTGCTACTGCCAACTCGATCGCTTCCTTTTCGGTTATACGAACCGAATAACATCGGTTCCTAAGATTCCTGAAGCGCCGGATGTATTCTGTCACCGTTTCCCCGCGCTTCTGACGTAGTTGTGCTAGATCGGCAATGCCAGACTCGGAAGCTTCTGTATGGTATTGCATATGGAACTGTTCTTCCAATTGCTTCCAAGACTGGATGGAGTTCGCTGGTAGAGAGGTGTACCATCCAAAAGCCGATCCCGTGAGGGACTGTGAAAAGAGCCTCACGCGTAGCTGATCCGACACTGAAGCCGGTCCTAGTTGAGCCAAATATCGGGCTGACGTGCTCGATGGAGCTGGAGCCATCCGATCCACCGAATTTGGAGAAGTCGGGAGCCGATATTTTGGTGGCAGCGGGATCATCTCGTAATCGTCCGGGTACGGCTTGGAATAGCCGACCGCCCTTCTTTTCGGCATCATGCCGAACCGGTCTCTCGGTATGGTGCCGATCTGATCCGCCTGTGCTGGCCGTAGGAGTTGCACTGCGAAGATTCGCCGGGGTGGCGTACTTGGCCTGCCACGTTTGCTTTTCCAGCTACGAGCCAGCTGCAGGAGCTGGGCTCGGGAGTTTCGTCGGTGTGGCGTATTTAGTCAACCACGTCTGCTCTGCCGCCGACGTTCCTCCTGTCTTCGCCGGAGTCCCCGATGTTGTGGCCTGGTTTGTGAGTGCCCAGTCACCACAATCCGGCACATACATGCATGCGTACCCATGAGGGATCTCCTTAGGCGCCTCCATTAGGAACTGGTAGTCACCGGGGTCGCCACCAGTGCGCAGACGAGGAATGCCGGTGTAGTCGGCACTTCAGCAGGTGCTGCCAACGCAAATGGCAGCGGTGGACGGGACTGGAATGGCAATTCTCCTTGATGCGTCCCGAGAGCTGGTCCTGACGGCGAGTACTGGTGGCTCATGATCTCCTGGATCACGCGCAGAGCGACACGCTCCAGCACGTTAACCAAGTTCTCAGAGTGGCGGTGTAGCGAGTGAGCCACCCGGTAGTTGATCTCCTGCCGCGGCACCCACGGTGCGTTCCTCCGACGGGGAAGAAAGGTCTATCCCATCGAGTGCACCTTCGGTGAGAACCCCTTCCATCCGATGCCACCGAACGGGTTCTGCGAAAAGAGCCGATGAGGTCGGCTTCGAGGGTAGCCTTGATCTCATTGTATTGCTTCTTGAGGTCGTCGGGCGGATCCTCGTAGGTGACCGGCGTGCCGTCCGCCATCTCGGATGTAGATGGCGATGTGGTTGATGTAGACGATCGTCCCACCGGGCGTGCCGGAATGTGTTGACTGCCAAAACCCACCGGCGGGCAGCGGCCTTGTCAACACCTGTAGAGCCGGGGGAGCCTAGAGCTGCGGCTGGCCGAGACCCCTCCGAGCGACGGCCCGCAATGCTCTTCTGGTCACACGCGGCGTTGCGAAGTGCAAGGGCGTGCCACCTGACCTATACCTGGTCGGGAAGGTGATGAGATTGCCTCGCTTAGTTTCCTGCAGGGCATACATGTAAACGTTAAATACGAGCCTCGATCGGCTCTCGGGTTATCTCGTGAATCGGCTCAAAGAGCCGATCCACCCATGATCCGTACGGGGTGTACGAATACTTGGTGGTCCTGCTTGATCAAGACGAAGCTAATGAGATCTACGACGATTTAGGGTTTGCACCACATAATCGGATCATCCTACTCCGAGGTTGGGCCGGATGGCCACGCACGGTGCTCGTAAGCCGATCCTAAACAAGGCCGGAAAACCAACATGAAGTTGATCCTAGGAACATCCCGTTTAGGACTTGCGAACGCCACCCTACGTGCCACAGGATCCTCCCCCTTTGTAAGGCCAAACTATTGCAGATATTAAACTAATCCTTGTAGAACAAGGAGCAATCGTAACGGATCAGATCTACTAAATAATGATCAAGCGGGGTGCCGCCCCCACACCGGGGATAGGCGTGAGGACGGCTAGATATGCAAGGGTTGCACTACGTAAGCATGCTTAAACGAAGAACAATGCTAACCCTAACACATCTAATGATAACTACGTTGCTCGCCATCAAAAGCGCTTCGGTACGAGCAACGCATGAACAACGTGGGGCTTGTGCTGCCTAGATCGCAAGATGCGATCTAGGCAGCATGTCGCCTACCTGATAGAAACCCTCGAGACGAAGGAGTTGGCGATGCGCCGAGATTGGTTTGTTTTTGGGGTTGAACGTGAGTTGTTGTTTATTCCATAAACCCTAGGTACATATTTATAGTCCCAGGGACTTTCTAATGAGGGCGTGCACTAAACCGTGCACGAGTAAGATTCTATCTCTAAAATAATAAACTACTAAATAAAGATACACGGGCAATTCAGCCCAAAACCTTTCGTGCCAGGCCGCTTTAGAAATCTTCCATGTAATCTTCCAAGCCCGGCCCACCTCTGGATTTGTTTAAAATCTGGTGATAACACCTTTCCAACCGTCCATAACCGTGGACGCGGCTATTCGAATAGTTCTACACTCTGCAGAGGTCGTACACTTGTGCCACAACATTTGAAATAATCCGTCAGGGTTAACTGGCCCTGATTTATCACACTCCGTGTGCGGACTACCAACCATAACCTTTCACCTACATACCCTAGTATAGGCACCTCTCCCCATGAGCGTGGCCTCCCAGTGAAGACAAACTGTCAGCCTGGGAACTGCACAGGGCTTGGGCCGGACATTCACCTCAACTCACGTCATTTCACATCATTTCATATCTCTTTGGAGGCAGCCCTTGGCATAACCCCGATGACGCTTGTTCAGAGGGAGCCCATACTAAGATGCATAAACTTCTAGTTAAGCCCTACCCATATCAGGTATTGTGGGGGTACTTGTAAAATTGGAATGGTATCGCATCCGAACCCAACCATCAGTTTTGGTAAAATTCACCAAGTCATTCACAAGTCATATTCACCTTCAAAATCTTTCAATAGAATGACTCATCATTCCAAGGTTTTCAAAGTCATTTCACACACACAAATTCCCATCTAGCATAGCCAATTTCAATTTAGCACTAGCATCTAGGTATGAGGGGTGCTAAGTAATTTACTTTGCTTCTAGACTAACTTGGATACTCTTGTACTAATCCAATACTAACCCGAGTGAATCATGAATCAAAAGGTACTTTGATAAAACAAAAGTAAATAAAGCTTGTAAGGTAAAACTGGGACATAGGATCATAAGCATAAATTAAAGGGAGTAATGCCTTGCTCATGGTGAGCTTTGCACTTTGCAAGAGTATTATCTTGCAACAATAGAACTTGCAAAGGTGTTAGCTTGCAAGAGTATAGCTTGCCTTGGTGGTTGAGGTGGTCAAAGTGGTCTTCTTCTCCTTGAAAGTAGACTTCCTCCTCCTCTTGATACTCCTCGGTACTAGCGTCTAAAATACGAAATACGGGGTACAATCACCAAACAATTCATTGGCTATTCTAAAGATCACATGTATTCACACAAACTATTCTATTCACACAATTAATACAATTTGGTGCATTGGTGGTCTTGCTTGAGGAAAAATAATTTCCTCTCATTTCATATGTACATGATAGTTTCCATATAGTTCTTGAGGCATAATTTCCTCTCATTGAATCTTCTTTAAGATTTAATTTCTCAAACAATTACTCATGAATTCAGGTTGTCCTAAGTCAACCATTCATCATCATCATTTGAGAAAATGATTTAAATGAGGCGAGAGATACCTCATACTATTTAACACTTCTACAAATGATTTAAAATCTCCAAGTATTTCATATGAGAGCATTTGACCAGGGGTTCAAAATTCATATGAAAGTACATGGGACAAGATTTAAATGAAGTGAAACACCTCATATACTTTACACAAATTAAACTAGCATCACACATTACTATTAAGTGGGTAGATGTGTTGTCTTCTTATTTAAGAAAAATAATTTCCTCTTATACTAATTAAGGTGTTACTTTTAATTATTTAGAGAAATAATTTCCTCTCATTATCTTATTAAGATTTAATTTCTCTTATGAATAAGATATGACCTAGATTGACCAAAGTCAACCTCTTCATACTTATCATCTGAGAATATGATTTAAATGAGGTTCCATACCTCATGCAATTTAATCCTAATATGGTAAAGATTTAATATCACCAAATAACTCAATATGAGATTTATAGACCATGGTCACTACCTCATGTTGAATTACTTGAGACCAAGATTTAAATGAGAGGAATACCTCTCATATGATTTAACACATAGTTGTAACTAAGTTAACAACTACTATTGAGGTGAGTTAATATCATCAACAATTCATATGAGACATATATGACCAGAGTCTCTACCTCATTTTGAATTGTTCATGACAAGATTTAAATGAGAGAAAAACTCCCAAGTGATTTATTAATAGTTTTGGACAATATCTTTGACTAGAAATAGCCATATAGTCCTTTAATTCAGCTAGGCCATGATCATTCAAAGTAACCATGGCATATTGTTGCAGAAACAATTAGTGTAAGTCAAAAGTGAGCTATGAGAGTTGGAATTACTTAAATAACTATTTTGGTTGATTTTTAATAATTATTTGAAGTGGTAGGAGTCTCTGACTTGTTATTTTTGTCACATTAATTCTACACAAGATTTGGAAGTGGGACCAGTGGGGTTTTGTCGATCTTTTCAGTAGCTTTTCAACCATATAAAGTTTGCTAAATTTGGCCAAGCCAAACAGATTCTATTGAATTTCAAACACAGGGCCAGTATTGAATTTAGACAAAATCTGGAGATTCAAATTTGAATAAATGGGCTGAGCGGGAAAAATCTAACGGGCCAGATTCAAAATCTAACGGCCTGCCCAGCCCACCACGGTCCACAGACGCGTGGGCTGCCTGACAGCGCGGGACCCGCCCGTCAGTGGCTGTTGCTTACCGAAACGGTACTGGAGGCGGTGAGTCGTTAGATTAGAAGTAGATCGGACGGCAGAGGATCGTCGTCGTCGTCGACGAGAGGCAGACGCGGACGCGGCGGAGGAAGGGGGTCGACGGCGAGCAGGGACTCCGGCGAGGGTCGGCGACGAGGCAGGAGGAGGTTGTCGATGACGGCGATGCTTCTCGAACAAGTCGCGAGTCCCGAGGTGGCTTCTAGCTCCGGCGGCTTCGCGGCGGAGCACGGGCGGCGATGGTGCAATTGAGCGGCGGTGGTGCGCAATGTTGAGGGGAGAGAGTGCGAGGAGGCTCAGAGGAGGGAGGGAAGTCGATTGGCGTGCTCAGATGAGGAGGATGAGCTCTCCTTTTATAGGCGCTCGAGGTGCTGCGGGGCGCGGGCGAGGTCAATGGCGGGGTCGTCGGTCCACAGCGGCGAAGGAGCGAGGAAGGTGCGCATGAGGTAGGCGACGTCACGACGGTCCTTGGGGCATTAATGGCGAGGTACGGCGAGGCGTACGACTGTCGGGCGAGGGCGCGTACTAGCGCGGCCGAGGCGGGATCGCGTCGTCGTCTCCGGCGGCGGCGGGTACAGGAAGGTGACGCGAGCGTGTCCGGCGCGCTCCACGTGGCGTGGCGAGTACCCTGGCGAGCGGAGGCGGTCGGGGTACGGCGGTGCGACGCGTGGCCGATGACGTCCGCGGCGTACTGGTGCGACGCCAGCGGCATGGTCCGGCCGTCCTGGGCACGCGCGTTCCGGCGGCTGTCGGCGTCCTTGCGATCAATGGCTTGTACCATCGTACTCAGGAGATCCAGGGAGACTTGGAGGACAAGGTGGTCAGGGTTTTTGTGGAGGGAAAGAGAGGGGAAAGTGTCAATGGGGAACGTGGCCGGCATGGCCTTGTCATGCCATGCTTGGCCCTCTCCTGGTGTTTCCTTGGCATGGGCTAGGTGTGGTGGTGTCCAGGGGTCAATGTTAGGGCAGGTGGTGGTCAAGACAAGGCTGGGTTTGATCACATTTGGAAAATTGGGAAACTTCCCAAAGTTTCAAAGTCTCCACTTGTCACCTCTCTACTGGTCAATCTGGTCAACATTAGCAATGGTTGTCAACATGAAAGTTGTTCACTTTCACATGGTCTTGGATGACATGGCAAGTGTTGACCAAGTTTAGTTGTAGAAACAAAAGATAGATGGGTGCAAAGTGGGGAAGAAATTATAAATGGCCCAAATGACCATTATTGTATGTGAGCCAATTTTGAGTTTGAATTTGATTTGCTTTGTGTTTCTTTGATTCAAAAAGTTGTAATAAGTGTTTAGTAACATAATACAACTAATGGTGAAGACCAAAATGATCTAGGTCAAAGATTTAGAAAAATGGCATAAACCATATGTAAGGGTTTTGTGATTTTCTAACTTTTATTCTTTTATTTTGCTTTGCTTCACTTTGACAAGAGTGAGGTTTATTTGGTGTTAGAATGAGTTGGGTGAAAGGTTCAAACCAATTTAGAACAATGGAGGTGGCTAGGTCAAGATTTGATAGTTTGGCTAAGTGCCACATATGCCTCTATGCATATGTTGGATTTTATTTTGATTCTCACTTAAATTGGTTGGTGAGTACCTGGTTGAGTGTGTTGAGGCATTTCCAATCATCTACACAAGGTAAGCAAACAAGGTTTTAGTTTTTACACAAAGTAGCCATGGGCTTGCATATGCCCCTTTTTCTTATTTAAGATCACCTCTTTTTATTTTGGTTTTTCAAAGATTTGTGACAAGAGAGATGAGGTCTAGGGTTTAGTGGGGTTCACAATGGTTCACCACCATTTAGCAAAAATAATAAAGGTAGGGTTCAAGTTTTACCTATTAGGGCTATATGCCTATATATGTCTTTTTCTTTATTTTGGTTCCTCAAAATAGATCCATTTGTATTTTGAGAAGATCAAGGTTTAGGGTTTTTTCTTATTTGATTTCTTTCTCTTTTATTTTATTGGGTTTGTGATCTTCACTGGATTACTTTCGGGTTTTAGGGTTTATCACATAAGCATAATAACACTCATCATGGCAAAACACAAGTATTAGGTATGAGCACTATGCATAGCACTCAAAGTAAGAAAAGTTTTTGTTGGTTCTCATTTTTGGAAAAGGAAATTCATTTTCTCTTTGTTTTGAAATTTGGGGTGTTACACCAGCCAAGATTCTCGGTCAACATCAACATGGTAGGACTCGGGCACCACCCTGGTAAGGACAGAGACGAGGGCAGCTGCTCTCACAGCGAAGACAAGGAGGAAGCCGTTCCACGCGATCGGCCCCGACACTTCCAAAAAGTCCTGGTTACAATCAACATGAGGGCCGATTCCAGCGATCGGCCCGTATTACCCTTACCACACGTTCTCCCCGTATTTGGTGTCGACCTCACAGGTGACGGAAAGCTAGGGTATGGGTTTACATCGGTTGATGAGCTAGAAGAAGTCGACATCGGTCCTGGGGATAAGCCGCGACCAACTTTTATCAGCAAGAAGTTAGATCCACATCTTAGGGATCAGATGATAGCTCTGTTAAAAGAATACCCAGATTGCTTTGCATGGGATTACACAGAGATGCCTGGGTTAGACAGGAGCATCATCGAACATCGACTCCCCCTTAAGAAAGGATTTCGGCCATTCCAACAACGGGCACGTCAGATGAAGGCCGAAATTCTGGAAGAGGTCAAGAAAGAGATCGAGAAGATGTTGGCTGCCGGGTTCATCAGGCCATGCAGATATGCTGAATGGATCTCCAGTATCGTTCCCGTAGAGAAGAAGGACGGTCGATGGCGTGTGGCCATCGATTTCCGAGATCTCAACAGAGCCACTCCAAAAGATGAATATCCGATGCCTGTGGCAGAAACGTTGATCAATGTAGCTGCTGGCCATAAGGTGTTGAGCTTCATGGATGGCAACGCCGGCTATAACCAAATTTTCATGGCTCCGAAGATATACACAAGACCGCATTCGAGTACCAGGGGCGGTAGGCTTGTTTGAATATGTAGTCATGACCTTTGGGTTGAAGAATGTCTGGTGCAACGTACCAAAGAGCCATGAATTATATATTTCACGATCTGATCGGCAAGTTGGTGGAAATCTACATCGATGACGTGGTAGTCAAGTCTGTCTCCATGGAGGGACACTTGGATGATTTGCGACGCATCCTAGACCGAACTCGGAAGTTTGGACTGAGAATGAATCCAAAGAAGTGTGCCTTTGGGGTGACGGCCTGTCAGTTCCTAGGTTTTCTGGTTCATGAACGGGGAATTGAGATCGGCCTGAAAAGTCAGGAGGCAGTGCGTACCATGCAGCCGCCCACCACGAAGAAAGAGCTCCAACGTCTTATTGGCAAGATCAACTTCGTCCGACGATTCATCTCTAACCTGTCAGGACGAATCGAGCCGTTCATGGCGGCCGGTGAAGATCAAGTCTCGATGACGAGTTTCGCCGGGGGCGAACAGCAGCAGGCGTTTGACGAGATTAAGCGGTATCTGACAACGCCGCCTGTGCTAGTCCCACCCCAACAAGACAGGCCGTTCTAAATCTACTTATCAGTAGCTGACACGTCCATCGCTTCGGTGGTGGTGCAACTCTATGAGGGTGTTGAAAATGTCGTTTTCTACCTCATCAGAAGGATGTTGGACGCGGAGACAAGGTATCCTGAGGTCGAGAAGCTTTGCCTTTGCCTGTTCTTCACCTGCACCAAGCTTCATCACATCCTTTTGACGGCAGAGATCATCGTCATATGCAAGTCGGACGTTGTCAAGCACATGCTGTCGGCCCCTGTTTTGAAAGGCCGGCTTGGTAAGTGGATGTTTGCGTTGACGGAGTTCGATCTTCGGTATCGGCCTGCGAAGCGATCAAGGGACAAGCGTTGGCCGATCTTATAGCGGAACGGATTAATACTAATATAGAAGCACTATCTGTACGTGCGTGGGCTATGTTCTTCGATGGATCGGCTTGTGACGATGGTTGTGGCATCGGCATTCTGCTCGTGTCGCCTCGGGGGGCAACGTATTCTTTCGCCATCAGGCTATCTACCCCTTGCACCAACAATGTTGCTGAGTATGAGGCAGTGCGCAAGGGAATGGAGTTGCTTTTGGAAGCCGGGGCAGAGGCAGTGGAGCTTTTTGGAGACTCGAAGTTGGTAATCTCTCAACTCACGGACGAATACAAGTGCGAGAGTGAGTCACTTTTTCCATATTGGGTGGAGTGTCGTGAGCTGATGACACATTTTCGGTACATCAATTTCAATTGGGTCCCAAGGTCTCAGAATACCGACGCCAATGATCTCGCACAGATGGCGTCAGGATACAAGGACATACCAGACGGGTCAGAAGTTCAGGTGCAGTTCCTGGAACAGGATGACTGGAGAGCCGATATCTTCAATTATTTGAAGGATTCGGCTCGGGGCACCCAAAAGGATAAGATACAAGGCTATGAAATATGTCCTTATAGGAGATGACATGTTCTACGGGACGTTGGAAGGGTTACTACTCAAATGCCCGGGACCAACCGAGTCTAATCGGCTCTTACATGAGGTGCATGAAGGCGCCTGTGGAACTCACCAATCGGCCCATAAGATGAAGTGGTTAATTAGGCGATCAGGGTTTTATTGGCCTACCATGGTGGAGGACTGCTTCAAGTACTACAAGGCATGCCAAGCGTGTCAGATGTTCGGAAAAATCCAGATGGTACCCGCATCAGCGATGAACCCCATCATCAAACCTTGGCCATTTCGAGGTTGGGGTATGGATATGATCGGCAAAATCCATCCTCCGTCGAGCAAGAACCACGAGTGGATCCTGGCCATTACAGATTATTTCACCAAATGGGTGGAGGCCGTTCCCATGAAGAAGGTAAAATCGGAAGATGTTATCCAATTTGTCAAAGAACATGTCATTCATAGGTTCGGGATTCCCCAAACCATCACGACCGATGGAGGTTCGGTCTTTGTATCTAAAGAATTCAGAAAGTTCTGCGATGACATGGGGATTAAGCTAATCCGATCATCTCCATACTATGCTCAAGCCAACGGGCAAGCCGAAGCATCCAATCAAAGCCTGATCAAGCTGATTAAGAGGAAGATTGACGAGAACCCTATGGTGTGGCATGAGACATTGTCAGAAGCTTTGTGGGCCTATCGCATGTCATGCCATGGAGCTATAAAGACTACGCCGTACCAGCTTGTCTATGGGCAGGAGGCCGTATTGCCTTGTGAAATTACGGCTGGATCGAGACGTGTCACATTTCAGAATGATCTGACACCGGAAGAGTATGCGACCCTGATGAGTGACACTATTGAGGATGCAACAGAACTTAGACTTTGGTCGTTGGAGAAGATTAAAGAGAACAAGGCCAGGGTAGCTCGGGCATACAATAAGAAGGTGAGACCAAAGGAGTTTCAAGTTGGTGATCTTGTATGGGAAGCCGTGTTGCCACTAGGAACCAGGGATAAAGCATATGGCAAATGGTCTCCTAATTGGCACGGTCCTTACAAAGTCATCCGAGCTCGAAGGGCAATGCCTACATGCTTGAACAGCTTGGATGGTGTGAAGTTCCCAGTGGCCGTCAATGGCCAACATCTCAAGAAGTATTTCCCAAGCATGTGGGATGATGGGCGGTGAGATATGGAGGCCGATTTTAAATCGGCCAGTAAAAAAAAAATCACAGCCGATGCACAGACATCGACTTGAGAAAACATGTGGAGACGACAGTATGCGTACAGCCGATGCACGGGCATCGACTTCAGAATAATAAAAGCCGATGCATTGCCATCGACTCTAGAGGAACAAGCTCAATTAAGCAGGTTAACAGATCGGTTTCAAACCAGAAATCATGATATTTGGGATGAATCTCCTAGTGGTGTGCTGAGGAGTTCAATCTGCACGTTTAAGATTGGAGGATCGTTTGGACGTGAGCTAGACCTGTTGGACCGTGTGGATAGGCAACGGCTTGGCCTCAAATTGCGTTTATAATACAAGCCGATGCCCTGCCATCGACTCTCTGTACAGCGGCTTCGTTCGACGATCGGCAAAGTTGACAAGAAAGCAAGATTAATTGGGGAATATTCTCTTCATTAATAGTGGGATTTCTTACAAAGAAAGAGCCGATTGCTCGGGGAAGAAAGAACAAAAGCCGACTACTACTACTAGTCCCTAATCTAAGGGCCGTTGCTGCCCTCGTCGTCGTCGTCGCTGCCACCGGCGCAGCTGCTGATAGGCTCCTCATCGCTACTCCCGTAGCCTTCTACGGGAGCCTCGTCTTCCTCATCCTCGTCATCGCTGTCGTCGTCCCACCAGGCGCGGAGGCGCTTCGCCGGTGGGTAACCTCCGAGGGAGTCGTCGTCGTCCTCCTCCGCCTCTTCCTCGGAGGAGGTGAAGTCGTCCCAGGAGAAGCGGTCGTCCTCGCTCTCCGCCTCCTCCTCCCCGTCGACGAGGAATTGGAGGTCGTCCTCTCCGTCGGTCAAGGATTTGTCATCCTCGGACCAGATGGAGGAATCATGTTCCTCCTTATCCCACGTCGTTGGGGCGAGGATGTCGTGCGCCGCCAACGAGCCCCACTCTGGCGTCGGCTCACGGAAGGGAGATGATACATAGGAGAGGTTTGAGGAGGCAGAAGAGGAGGAGGAGGAAGAAGACATGGCTACGGAGGAATCGGGGTTTTTTGCCGATGGCTAGTACGGATCAGGAGGGTGAAGGGGCGAACTGCTCGACGCGGTTAAATAATGAGATATTGGGGAGAGTTAATGCTACAACAATTTCCGAGGAGATCGTGCCAAAGAATTGTCGAATCGCGCATAGAAGTCAAGAAGGAAAGGCATCATGATGAAGGATACTGCAGCGGTTCTGCTCTGCCACGACATGACCCGACGAAGGAAAAGCATAATGATTTTGGAAATGTCATTTCCAAAATCAGGGGGGCATGTGTTATCACTAGAATTTGACCGGATCAGAAGTGGGCCGCGATTGAAGATGAGCTTGAAGAATATACATGGAAGAAATACATGAATCGGCCTTGTATACAAAGTTTGGGCTAGTTTGCCCGTGTATCTGTACTATAGTAGGATACGTGTCGGTTAGATAGAGTTTGGGCTCGTGCCCGGTTGGGATTATTCCCACATTAGAAAGTCTACGGACTATAAATATGTATCTAGGGTTTATGAAATAAACAACAATCACGTTCACCACAAACCAATCTAGGCGCATCGCCAACTCCCTTGTCTCGAGGGTTTCTTCCGGGTAAGCATCATGCTGCCTAGATCGCATCTTGCGATCTAGGCAGCGCACGTTTATTCGTCGTTCATGCGTTGCTCGTATCGAAGCCTTTTTGATGGCGAGCAACGTAGTTATCATAGATGTTTTAGGGTTAGCATTGTTCATCGTATCATATGCTATCGTCGTGCGACCCTTAGGCATCTAGCCGCCCTTACACCTATCTTGGGTGTAAGGGCGGCACCCCGCTTGATCATTGTTTAGTATATCCGATCCGTTATGATTGCTCATTGTTCTTCAAGGATTAGTTTAATATCTGCATAGTTAGGCCTTACAAACGGGTTGAAGGATCCAGTGGCGCGTAGGGTGTAGTTTGCTAGCCCTAGACAGGATGTTCCGAGGATCAACTTCGTGTTGGTTTTTAGGCCTTGTCTAGGGTCGGTTTACGATCACCGTGCGTGGCCGCCGGGCTCAATCACGAGTAGGATGTTCCGATTATGCGGTGAAAACCCTAAATCGTAGTAGGTCGTTTTAGCTTTATTTCGATCAAGCAGGACCACCATCTGATCGTACACCTCGTACGCATCATGGGTGGATCGGCTCCTTGAGCCGATTCACAGGACAACCTGAGAGCCGATCGAGGCTCGTATTTAATGTTTACGTGTATGCCATGCAGGAAACTAAGCGAGGCACATCCAACACCTTCCTGACCGGGTATAGGTCAGGTGGCACGCCCTTGCATCAGCATCGGACGTGCGTGCCGAGTCTTTGCGGGCCATCGCTCGGAGGGACCAGGGGCCGGCCGCAGTCCCGGGAGCCTCCCGGCTCTACGGTGTTGCCCGTCGCCGCTCGCCGTGGGTTTCGACCGTAACGAGCATCGCGCTACTCGATCAACGAGTATAGATTCATCAATCTCATCGAGTTCTACTTTTCTTCCAGATCACTTCTTTAGTGAGAAATTCTTTCTCAAGAAAGGTTCCGTTCTTAGCAACAAAGATTTTGCCTTCGGATCTGTGATAGAAAGTGTACCCTATAGTTTCCTTAGGGTATCCTATGAATACGCATTTCTCCGCTTTGGGTTCTAGCTTGTCCGGTTTTAACTTTTTTACATAGGCTTCGCAACCCCAAACTTTAAGGAACGACAGCTTAGGTTTCTTATTAAACCATAATTCATACGGTGTCGTTTCTACGGATTTTGATGGTGCTCTATTTAAAGTGAATGTGGCTGTCTCTAATGCATAACTCCAAAATGATAACGACAAATCAGTAAGAGACATCATAGAACGAACCATATCTAAGAGAGTTCGATTACGACGTTCGGACACACCGTTTCGTTGTGGTGTTCCCGGCGGTGTCAATTGTGAAAGTATTCCGCATTTCTTTAAATGCATGCCAAACTCATAACTCAGATATTCACCTCCGCGATCAGATCGTAGAAATTTAATCTTCTTGTTACGTTGATTTTCTACTTCACTTTGGAATTCCTTAAACTTCTCAAAAGTTTCGGATTTATGTTTCATGAAATAGATATACCCATATCTACTCGGATCATCTCGTGAAGGTTAGAACATAACGATAACCACCGCGCGATGCTACGCTCATTGGTCCGCATACATCGGTATGTATGATTTCCAATAAGTCGTAGCTCGCTCCATCATACCGTAAAATGGAGTCTTAGTCATTTTTCCCATTAGACATGCTTCGCATCTATCAAGTGACTCAAAGTCAAGTGATTCAAGTAATCCATCAGTATGGAGTTTCTTCATGCGTTTCACTTCAATATGACCAAGACGACAGTGCCACATATAAGTAGAATTATCATTCAATTTCATTCGTTTAGCATCAATGTTATGTATATGCGTATCACTACTATCGAGATCTAACAGAAATAAGCCATTCTTTTCGGGTGCTCGACCATAAAAGATATTATTCATAAAAATAGAACAACCATTATTCTCAGACTTGAATGGATAACCGTCTTGCATTAAAAAAGATCCAGATATAATGTTCATGCTCAACGCGGGGACAAAATAACAATTATTTAGGCTTAAAACTAATCCCGAAGGTAGATGTAGAGGAAGTGTGCCGACAGCGATCACATCGACTTTGGATCCGTTTCCAACGCGCATCGTCACTTCATATTTCAGTAGTCTTCGTTTATTCTTTAGTTCCTGTTTCGAGTTACAAATATTAGCAACCGAACCAGTATCAAATACCCGTGTACTAGAACGAGAACGAGTGAGATAAACATCTATAACATGTATATCGGATATACCTTCTTTCTTCTTCTTGACAAGGCCGCTCTTCGGATCAGCCGGATACTTGGAGCAATTACGCTTCCAATGTCCCTTCTCCTTGCAGTAATAGCACTCAAGCATCGGGCTTAGGGCCGTTCTTAGGTTTCATAGGAGGCGTGGCAGCTTTCTTGCCACCCTTCTTGAATTTTCCCTTAGACTTGCCCCGTTTCTTGAAACTCGGTGGTCTTGTTGACCATCAACACTTGGTGCTCTTTCTTGATCTCAATCTCAGCAGCTTTTAGCATGCCAAAGAGTTCAGGTAACTCCTTGTTCATGTTCTCGCATATTGTAGTTCATCACAAAGTTCTTGTAACTTGGTGGCAGTGATTGAAGGACACGATTAATCCCCGGTCCGTTAGGAATCACTATTCCCAAGTCACCGAGTTTCTTCGCATGCCCGGTCATGGCGAGCATGTGCTCACTAATGGAGCTGCCTTCTTCCATCATACAGTCGAAGAAATGTTTCGATGCTTCATAGCATTCCACGGCCGCATGAGTCTCAAATATAGCTTTCAGCTCATTCATCAACTCATGAGGATCGTGGTGCTCAAAACGTTTTTGAAGATCGGATTCCAGACTGCACAGGATGGCACACTGAACTTGAGAGTACCGAGTTTTCCGAGTCTCGTAAACAACTTTTACTTCATCGGTTTCAGTTTCTGCAGGAGGGTCACCTAGCGGTGCATCAAGCACATATTGCAGATTTCCGCCAGAGAGGAAGATCCTCACATGACGGAACCGGTCGGTGAAGTTGCTACCGTTGCTCTTAAGCTTTTCTTTCTCTAGGAACTGGTTAAAATTGATTGGGGACGCCATCTCTACAACATATATTTGCAATAGTTTAGACTAAGTTTATGACAAATTGATTTCAAATTTTAATTCAACATAATTAAAAATCTAGGTGAACTCCCACTCAAAACAATATCCCTCGCATTGTCTTAGTGATTACACGAACCAAATCCACCGCACCTAAGCCCGATCATCACGAGACAAGGTGTGATTTCAATAGCGAACACTCAAAGTGTTCATCATATCAACCATATGATTCATGCTCTACCTTTCGGTATCACGTGTTCCGAGACCATGTCTGTACATGCTAGGCTCGTCAAGGCCACCTTAGTATCCGCATGTGCAAAACTGTCTTGCACCCGTTGTATGCACTTGTTGATTCTATCACACCCGATCATCACGAGATGCTTCGAAACGACAAGTCTTGGCAACGGTGCTACTAAGGATGACCACTTTATTATCTTGAGATTTTAGTGAGGGATCATCTTATAATGCTACCGTCGCGATCTAAGAAAAATAAGATGCATAAATGGATTAACATCACATGCAGTTCATATGTGATATGATATGGCCCTTTTGTCTTTGCGCCTTTGATCTTCATCTCCAAAGCACGGACATGATCTCCATTATCTTCGGGCATGATCTCCATCATCGTCCGCGTAGCGTCAAGGTCAATGGCGCTGTATTCATGATTGTCCTCCATGTAGCAACTATCACAACTACTTTGAAATACTACTCAACATGAAATTTAAAGATAACCATAAGGCTCCTGCCGGTTGCCACAATACAATAATGATCATCTCATACATATTCATCATCACATTATGGCCATATCACATCACCAAACCCCTGCAAAAACAAGTTAGACGTCTCTAATTTGGTTTGCATATTTTACGTGGTTTAGGGTTTTCGAGAGAGATCTAATCTACCTACGAACATGAACCACAACGTTGATACTAATGTTGTCAATAGAAGAGTAAATTGAATCTTCACTATAGTAGGAGAGACGGACACCCGCAAAGCCTCTTATGCAATACAAGTTGCATGTCGAACGAGGAACAAGTCTCATGAACGCGGTCATGTAAAGTTAGTCCGAGCCGCTTCATCCCACTATGCCACAAAGATGCAAAGTACTCAAACTAAAGATAACAAAAGCATCAACGCCCACAAAACCATTGTGTTCTACTCGTGCAACCATCTATGCATAGACACGGCTCGATACCACTCGTAGGGATTCGTTGCATAGAAAACAAAAAATTTCCTACCGCAAACACGCAATCCAAGCCAAGATGCAATCTAGAAGACGGTAGCAATGAGGGGATTATCGAGTCTCACCCTTGAAGAGATTCCAAAGCCTACAAGATGAGGCTCTTGTTGCTGCGGTAGACGTTCACTTGCCGCTTGCAAAAGCGCGTAGAAGATCTTGATCACGGCGCCACGAACGGGCAGCACCTCCGTACTCGGTCACACGTTCGGTTGTTGATGAAGACGACGTCCACCTCCCCGTTCCGGCGGGCAGCGGAAGTAGTAGCTCCTCTTGAATCCGACAGCACGACGGCGTGGTGTCGGTGGTGGTGGAGAAACCCGGCGGAGCTTCGCTAAGTGTGCGGGATGTGGTGGAGGAGAGAGGGCCGCTAGGGTTTGGGAGAGGGGCGCCGGCCACTAGGGGGTGCGGCCACCTTGTGGTCTTGGGGTGGCCGGCCCCCTCCCCTTGGCCCCTCATTATATAGGTGGAAGCCCCAAGTGTTGGACTACAAGTCTCCGAATAAGACCCGAACCCAAAACCTTCCATGTGAAAGGGAAACCTACCCAAGGTGGGAATCCCACTTGGGGTGGGATTCCCCCCTTCCATGTGGGGGGGGGGGGGTGGCCGGCCCCCTTAGGCCTCGTTTGGTTTCAGGCCATCCCGGGGGGTTCCCCTAGTTTTCCCTGGGCGAACAAACCCAGGGACGAATTGGCCCGGGCGAGCCCACCCGGTCGTTTGGTTGTACACGAGCCATCTTTTCCACTCCCGTTCCGCGTCCAACCCGGGGAAACAATTCCACCACTCGAGAGGTGGGGAGGAGATTCCGCGAGCTCTCTCGACTCGCTCACGACAGGCGCTCTCGATCTCCATGGTCCGGTCGCCGGAGAGCTCGGACCTGCCGGAGCGAGTCCTCCTCCCCTTCGCCTCACCTCTCTCGCATCTCCCTTCTCTCGCGTCTCGTCTCTCCACTTTCCTCTCCGTCGGTTTCGATCTCCTTCTCCAAGATCTGCCCGGCTCCGGATGCCTCCTCTAGTCCTCCTCGATGGAAAGCAGAAGAAGAACGTGATGTTGTCTTTCTATCTGAATTTATGTTCACTTTCTATTGGTAATTCCAGACCAGGGACGTTTCTGATGGTGAATTTGTTTGCTTGCTGCAGAAGTGGAGCAAGGGAAAGCAAAAGTAGAAGGGGCTCCGGATCTTGCAGTAATCTGCGTAGGTTAGTCCATGATCCATTGATAGCATTAATAAATTACTCTGTGGCCATGCCAAATTAATTGGCAATTGTTCAGAGTGATGCAGAGTATCCATGTCTCCACATCAGTGCTCTTTTAAAAATGTTAAACCAAGATCAGAGTTTAGTGTGTCGTTTTGCTCACTGATCTTCCTATTCCTGTTTGAGATTGCTTACTATTGTGATGTCACTTGTCTTTGAACTGTAATGTGTTACTTGACTATTCCTGTTTGAGATAGTGTTGCTGGTTATATGAAGTCGTTCTAATGGAAAGCATGTTGTAGTGGTTTCTGGATGGAAATGTGTGCTCATATTAATCAACTGCAAGGAACTGCAATTCATTTCCTGATATAGAAGTGATAGTATGATTTGTGTACCCTGCGTAGAACTGTTTCTGATTTCGAAGTACTTGGTTAGTTTATTGTCATGCTAGTGGTTTATTTCTCTGTTTATTGTTTGGTATAAGTTAGAAGCATAACCTCTTCTGCACAGCGTGGTGATGTGTGTTATTTTGCTACTTCATTATATAGAAACCATATAGTTGGTACTAGTGCTTTGTTGTGTGAGGACCAGTGCTTAGAGATTTGGGTTGCGCTGACAAACCTGAACACCTGGGATGTTGTTGGTACCAGTGCTTAGCGTTGTGTGAGGACCTTGGGGCTGTTTAATGTGATGAGTAGAGATTTGGTTTGACCTGACAAACCTGAACTGAATATGCCTGGTTGTTTGTCTTGACAATTGTAGTCTTTGTTGTTCCCTACTGGTGGCTGATTACAAGTATTGCTTTGTGTTAATACTAGGAGGCATTGGCTGCCGCCACGACCGCGGAGTAACATCTGATCGGCTGTTTAAGTGGTACGGTAGAGTTGGGCTGGAGTCAGTAGAAGATATACACATTGGCTAAATAATTGTTAAATACTTTCTGATGTATTTTATAGCACATACTTCTCTTCTGCAGTACTAGCATTGTTGAGTTGATCACGAATCAGTATTCATGAGCATATGATGCTTGCTTGCTGATTTGTTGATGCTCACATATATGTTGCTTATGGTAATTCTTGACAGGGACTAGCTATTTTCATTGTCATCAAACTTTCCAACTAGTGTCTCCTTTTATCTTACCTTCGCCGCCCCAAGGAGGAAGCTTTGCACCCGCCGCTGCCGGAGAAGAAATGGTGGGAAATGGAGGTCGAGGCGCAGGTGGCCTACCGTGGCCCCGACGACCTGGAGGACGCGCCGGGGCAGCACCTACTCATCGGTCGCTGCGTCGACGAGGACTACCGGTAGGTGACCTACAGAGCGAGAGGGGGAGCTATGGTACGCCAAGGACTCCGGCAATTTCGCCGACCTTGCCGCCGCTGCACCATCTCCATCACCGGCGCCAAAAGAGGGAGGAGGACTGGTAGTTCTCCGACGACGACGGCGACTACATCGCCTTCAACTGCTAGTTTTTCTTATTTGTATTCGGGACACTTTTGTACAAACTAGCTAGAAATTGAATGAAATCCGCCATCTTTTGCATTTTTGAATTTTGAACTTTTTTGGAGGTCCGTGTTTGGGTGAGCCGGTGTGGGAAAACCTTCCCCAAATGGAGGAAGGTGTGTCAGCGGCCCCGATAGGGCACTGCTGACGCCTATTTGGGGGGCCACCGGTGGAGATGCTCTAACATATACTTCTCTTCCGCAGTACTAGCATTTGAATCTTGAGACTTCATAGTGAAGGGCATGAAAGTAAAAAAATCATAATGAAACTATGAAGTTTCGGTTGAGAATTGGAGTCATTATTTGTGTAAACAAATGTTCTGATGTTGTCTCACATCTTATTTTGAAATTTCTGTAGTTTATTCTCTGATTTTAATTACGGAATATGTTCCTTAAAATTTCTGTATCAATTTATATGCCTGAATTTTCGTACCACTTGTGAAAAAACGTGATATTTTGGCCTTATTTCGAAATTTGCATGTCCCCTCCCGTTCCCGTCCGTTCCCTTCCTTTTCCTGACCAAATGGCAATCGTTGATGTACCCTTGCGGGAGGGGAAACCTGTGGTTCCCTCGTGCCCAGGAAAATTCCCATCGGGGGGTTCGTTCCCTGGTTTAATCGGCCGCTGTGTCCAAACGAGGCCTTAGGGGAGTCCACTTGGGACTCCTCCCCCTTAGGGTTGGCCGGCCATGGGAGGTGGAGTCCCACCGGGACTCCTCCTTCCTTAGTGGTTTCTTCCGGACTTTTCTAGAACCTTCTAGAACCTTCCATAGAACCTTCCGGATCATTTTAAATCTTATAAAATGACTTCCTATATATGAATCTTATTCTCCGGACCATTCCGGAACTCCTCGTGATGTCCGGGATCTCATCCGGGACTCCGAACAAATATTCGAACTCCATTCCATATTCAAGTTCTACCATTTCAACATCCAACTTTAAGTGTGTCACCCTACGGTTCGCGAACTATGCGGACATGGTTGAGTACTCACTCCGACCAATAACCAATAGCGGGATCTGGAGATCCATAATAGCTCCCACATATTCAACGATGACTTTAGTGATCGAATGAACCATTCACATACGGTACCAATTCCCTTTGTCACGCGATATTTTACTTGTCCGAGGTTTGATCATCGGTATCACTCTATACCTTGTTCAACCTCGTCTCCTGACAAGTACTCTTTACTCGTACCGTGGTATGTGGTCTCTTATGAACTTATTCATATGCTTGCAAGACATTTAGACGATATTCCACCGAGAGGGCCCGTAGTATATCTATCCGTCATCGGGATGGACAAATCCCACTGTTGATCCATATGCCTCAACTCATACTTTCCGGATACTTAATCCCACCTTTATAACCATCCATTTACGCAGTGGCGTTTGATGTAATCAAAGTACCTTTCCGGTATAAGTGATTTACATGATCTCATGGTCATAAGGACTAGGTAACTATGTATCGAAAGCTTATAGCAAATAACTTAATGACGTGATCTTATGCTACGCTTAATTGGGTGTGTCCATTACATCATTCATACAATGATATAACCTTGTTATTAATAACATCCAATGTTCATGATTATGAAACTAATCATCTATTAATGAACAAGCTAGATAAGAGGCATACTAGGGACTCTTTGTTGTTGACATATCACACATGTATCAATGTTTCGGTTAATACAATTATAGCATGGTATATAAACATTTATCATAAACATAAAGATATATAATAACCACTTTTATTATTGCCTCTTGGGCATATCTCCAACAGAAACACGGTCTAGAATGATGGGAGATGCAAGCCCAGATCACCAGAGAGGAAGGGGATCGCTGACGATGAGGTGGTTAGGGTTTTAGGGTGGTGGGCGGGTGCGGGAGCCATCTCCTTGATTATGGTGATGGCAGTGGGTCTACTCCCCACCAGGGAGTGCCTTCTCATCCCCATCCCCATTTAACAATTGGGGAGCTTTTTTTCCTATCCCCATCCCCACCGGGTCCGGAAGTGGGGATCGGGTTCCCCATCAAGAAGCCAAATTTAAATGATCTTATCATAATTTCACGATCTTACATTTTTAACACAAAAATAAGAAACTTTTGTAATATATAGTTGGTAAAATGGCAATAAATTAGTATGATATGTTAAATATTATTGAAATATACTACACCAAACACAAAATATTACCACATAGTTCATGTAATAATATACCAACTTGTATGTATATATAATTATAGCGCGGGATAGCGGGGAACGAGGATGGGGAGACCTTTTAATCCACATCCGCATTTTAGATAGAGTAAATCAAAATTCCTCATACCTGTCCCCTAATAGATGAATTCCCCATGATGGGTTTATAGGAAACATGGCCCATTGGCATCCTTAGATGTGCAATATTACTAGCATATGTTAGTATTTGGAGACGGAATTGGATGACTAGTGAAGGTATGGTATTTTGAATGGAGATATGCCTAAGTTAGTTCTTTTTAGGGACATGCCTTAGTTAGTTGAGATCTGTCTAACCTACCTTCCTGCAAAAAAAAGTTACTAGAACTACCGAGTGCCGCACACGGGGTTTACACGTGGTGGCTCCGTCCACCATTGGTTTGGTCGTGATGAGATTATTTAAATTAGATCACATGTTTGATACTCCTTCAATCCCAAAATAAGTTGCTTACATTTATCATGTTTTTAGTGCGTAGATATATCCATATATAGAAAAAGTTGTGCAAATTATTTTGAGATAGAGGAAGTATGTTTTATTGACTTTTTTTTTGTAATTGTCATATTGTTATCATTTGCATGCAAATTTACTTACGGTGGATGGAGCCTAATCATAATAGCCTAATAATATATGCTTGTTTTCTTTTTGTGAGAGCAGACCTAAGCACATTATTAGCCCAACTAACATTATGCCACACCATCTCCCATAGCATAACATTTTTTTAAGAGCCATGCATGAGAACTGCATGTATATATTAATAAGAAGAAATAGGGCCATAGAAAGTTCAAGTACATGGACAAAATACAAAGTTAAGAGCATCTCTAGCAGATCAAGTAGAAGTGCTCAGCCCGTAAATTATCTACGTTTACAATTTTGATCCAAAAATGTGCTGAGATCAGATCCCGTAAACTAGGCTGGCCTGTAAAACTTTTTACAGGGCACCACGATCCTTGTTGGTGCAGTTTCGAAGACAAAGCTAAACGAAATTGACACGCTCCTAAACCGCTCAAACCACATCGGACCAGACGTGCCGCCGCACTTTCGCAATGAAACTCGCTGGAATTTGCCTGGAACACGCCGGAATCCGCCGCCGCACACCGGAATTCCACTGCCGAGGCCAGGCTGGCCCCGGGAGGGACGATGCCGGAGAAGGGCAGGGCGAGCTCGGGGCGAGCGCGGGGTTGCGCAGGGTGGCGGGCTCGGGGAGAGCTCTGGGCGACGCTAGGCAGTGTGGTGTAGCGGGGCGGCCGGCGAGGCAGCAGGGCCGAGGCGGCTCGGGTGGTTTCTCAAGGAAGAAGAGAAGAAAAAAGAGAGATGGAGAGAAAAAAAAGAAAAGACCGCTCACAGTTGGGCATGTTAGTGGCATATTCCTAAATATGTTGTTTTACAGTTTTTCTTTTACGAGATTTGCTCTGCGCGATGTGTTTTCGGTCCTTCAATAATGTTTACGGCGCCCTGTATTCTTGTTTTTATAGGTCGCAAAATACTGGATCAACTAGAGATGCTCTAGGAAGATGGGAAGAAAACAACTCCGACAAAAAATATACTTATCGTTAAAAGATAATATAAGAGGTGGAAGATAATAGCATTGTCATTACATGATGCTTATTATGATCCAATCCTTTCTCTGCCGATTTAATGATTTAAGACATTTTATCTACTCTCTTCGATCTTATTATGGACCATAGGAAGTAACTGATTATTCTTTAGAGGTGTTCTAAAAATATATATCAATTTCGGACAATCTTTAGCATCTCCATCTCACTTATAGACGTCACAAAAGATATATTATACTCTCTCTATTTCTAGATATAAGGTGTACAGTTTTTAGCATGAATATTAAAGAACGTAAGTTGAGGAAAAATTATCAGGTTTGGGTGGGAATACCCTTGAAAAATTGACATGAGAAAATAGAGGAGTTTAAAAAAGATAAGGGAACATAATCAAATCCCGATTTTTTTTTCCAAAACAAAAGTTGTGTAACAAAATAGACCTTATATTCTAATTTTTTCTTAAAAAACTATACACCTTATATCTAGCAACGGAGGAAGTATTGAATATGATGTAGTCAACTTCTTCTAAGCCAAAGAGCCGTGACAGGTTCGATGTTACACTACATTCTCTACAAAATCAACTTATTTGCCCGTTACGTCAAGATTTGTCATCCTTGGAGCAAAAATAATGTTTTTTAGAGGAGCAAAGATATTGTTGATATATGAATTTTAACACATAACGACAGTTATAAACTCATCGAGCAGCCTGGATGGAGCGATGTCAGTTGGCAGGCAGGGGTGAGCTCCTTGGTGGCCTTGCCAAGGTCGAACTTGGCCGCCTTTGTTTGAATTTCCCTGGACGTCATGTCGGTGAAGCTTGGTTCCTACTCAACTACGATGCATTGTCTCTGGAAAATCTTGGCGCTATAGTGTTTGGCCCTCTTGATGCGTCGAAGAGTTTCCAAACTCTTTGTTTTGCGATCAAGGAGCTCTATATGTTACTTAGAATTGCTACGTATGGATCCTGACAAAAAAAAATGTACCCAGGGGAAGGAGTTAGCTAGACGAGATCAGAGTACGACCTGGCGTGAAAAAAACGGCTCCCGTCGCCCCCCCGAGGCGACCGGGGCGCCCCACCCTCCTCCAGCCCGCGCCCACACCCCCCCCCCCCCGCCGTCGACGCCGACGAGAGCCGCCGGGCAAAGCCCGCGTGGTGCCGGCGGCGGTGGATCTTCTCTTCCCCGCGCGTGAGGCGGCCCGACGGGGCGGTCCCCGACCTGGCAGGGGCGAAGTCCTGCGATGCTGCTCCGGCCGCTGCACCCCGGGCCGTGCTCTGGCCGGCCGTCCGGTCGCGGCCGCGACGCTTCGACGCGCGCGTCTCTGGACGCTCCCTCCCGCTCGTCGGGCAGGCTCGCTGGGGCGGGTCGCGCCCGTACGGCGGCGCGGCGCGGTGGCCCCTGGCCGGCGCGGCTCTGCTGCTCCGTCCGCCAGCTGCTTCTGGTGGTGCGGTGATGTCTACGCACACTCCTTTTCCTGTAGACAGTGTTGGGTCTCCAAGAGCAGAGGTTTGTAGAACAGCAGCAAGTTTCCCTTAAGTGAATCACCCAAGGTTTATCGAAATCAGGGAGGAAGAGGTCAAAGATATCCCTCTCAAGCAACCCTGCAATCACGATACAAGAAGTCTCTTGTGTCCCCAACACACCTAATCCACTTGTCAGATGTATATGTGCACTAGTTCGGCGAAGAGATAGTGAAATACAAGTGGTATGAATGAATATGAGCAGTAGTAACGGCTTGCTGGCGTGCAGTTGATGGTAGTAATATTGCGGGAAGTAAAGATGCAGTAAAACAGTAAATAAGCGATGATTGCAGTATTTGGAAACAAGGCCTAGGGATCATACTTTCACTAGTGGACACTCTCAACATTGATCACATAATAAAACCACTCTACACTCTCTTGTTGGATGATGAACACCATTAATTGTGTAGGGCTACAAGAGCACCTCAATGCCGGAGTTAACAAGCTCCACAACATTCGATGTTCATATTTAAATAAACTTAGAGTGCAAGATAGACCAATGCAATTATACCGAGTACTAACATAGCATGCACACCGTCACTGACAGACTATGAAAGGAGGAATAGATCACATCAATACTATCATAGTAATAGTTAACTCCATAATCTACAAGAGATTACAATCATAAACTACGCCAAATACTACATGATGCACACACTGTCACCATTACATCATGGAGGAGGAATAGACTACTTTAATAACATCACTAGAGTAGCACATAGATTAATAGTGATATAAAGCACATTGCAATCATAAAGGAATATAAATAAGCACTTCACTATGCTATTCTGAATTACTCTTTGGCAAGATAACGAACACTAATTCATCATGTAGGCAAACCTTAAAGATGTATTCCCAAGTACTAATAAACACCCCACGCTGTCACTGTGAGCATTCATAGGAGGTACTAACACACCACAATTTCATAGAGACATCCAACTCAAATCATAACTCAGTGAATAAGTATTCTGTGAAATATAGCCTAAGAGACCCACACGGTGTGCACACTGTCACCTTTACACACGTGGAACAAGGAGTCTCCGGAGATCCACTTGAATAGCATAACGACATCTAGCTTACAAGCTCATCATATGGATCTCAATCATGTAAAGCAGCTCATGAGATCATTGTATTGAAGTACATAGGAGAGAGAGATGAACCACATAGCTACCGGTACAGCCCTTAGCCTCGATGGAGAACTACTCCCTCCTGATGGGAGACAGCAGCGGTGATGAAGATGGCGGTGGTGTCGATGGAGATGCCTTCCGGGGGCACTTCCCCGTCCCGGCGGCGTGCCGGAACAGAGACTCCTGTCCCCCAGATCTTGGCTTCGCGATGGCGGCGGCTGCGGAAGGTTTCTCGTACCGTGGCTTTTCCGTATCGAAGATTTAGGTCGGGGAGGCTTAAATAGGCGAAGAGGCGGAGTCGGAAGGGCTACGGTGGCTCCACACAATAGGGGGGCGCACCTGGCTCCTTGGCCGCGCCGCCCACACGTGTGGGGCCACCAGGGCTCCCCTCTGGTGCCTCTCCGGTGTTCTGGAAGCTTCGTGGAATTATAAGATGCTGGGCGTTGATTTCGTCCAATTCCGAGAATATTTCCTTACTAGGATTTCTGAAACCAAAAACAGCAGAAAACAGGAACTGGCACTTCGGCATCTCGTCAATAGGTTAGTTCCGGAAAATGCATAAAATCATCATAAAGTGTGTATAAAACATGTGAGTATCATCATAAAAGTAGCATGGAACATAAGAAATTATATATACGTTTGAGACGTATCAAACATCCCCAAGCTTAGTTCCTACTCGCCCTCGAGTAGGTAAACGATAACAAGGATAATTTCTGAAGTGACATGCTATCATAATCTTGATCAATACTATTGTAAAGCATATGAGATGAATGCAGCGATTCAAAGCAATGGTAAAGACAATGAGTAAACAACTGAACCATATAACAAAGACTTTTCATGAATAATACTTTCAAGACAAGCATCAATAAGTCTTGCATAAGAGTTAACTCATAAAGCAATAAATTCAAAGTAAAGGCATTGAAGCAACACAAAGGATGATTAAGTTTCATCAATTGCTTTCAACTTCAACATGTATATGTCATGGATATTTGTCAACACAAAGTAATATAACAAGTGCAATAAGTAAACATGTAAGAATCAATGCACACAGTTGACACAAGTGTTTGCTTCTAAGATAGAAAGAATAGGTAAACTGACTCAACAATAAAGTAGAAGATTGGCCCTTCGCAGAGGGAAGCATGGATTACTATTTTTGTGCTAGAGATTTTATTTTGAAAACATAGAAACAATTTTGTCAACGGTAGAATAAAGTATATGTGTTATGTATAAGATATCCTATAAGTTGCAAGCCTCATGCATAGATTAGCAATAGTGCTCGCACCTTGTCCTAATTAGCTTGGATTAACATGGATTATCATTGCATAGCATATATTTCAACCAAGTGTCACAAAGGGGTACCTCTATGCCGCCTGTACAAAGGTCTAAGGAGAAAGTTCGCATTGGATTTCTCGCTTTTGATTATTCTCAACTTAGACATCCATACCGGGACAACATAGACAACATATAATGGACTCCTCTTTAATGCATAAGCATTCAACAACAGATAATATTCTCATAAGAGATTGAGGATTATTGTCCAAACTGAAACTTCCACCATGGATCATGGCTTTAGTTAGCGGCCCAATGTTCTTCTCTAACAATATGCATACTCAAACCATTTGATCATGAAAATCGCCCTTACTTCAGACAAGACGAACATGCTTAGCAACTCATATGATATTCAACAAAGGTGTAACAGTTGGTGGCGTCCCCAGAAACATGGTTTCCGCTCAACAAGCAACTTATAAAAAATAAGATACATAGCTACATATTCTTCACCACAATAGTTTTTAAGGCTATTTTCCCATGAGCTATATATTGCAAAGACAAAGGATAGAATTTTAAAGGTAGCACTCAAGTAATTTACTTTGGAATGGCAGAGAAATACCATGTAGTAGGTAGGTATGGTGGACACAAATGGCATAGTTTTTGGCTCAAGGATTTGGATGCACGAGAAGAATTTCTCTCAATATAAGGCTTAGGCTAGCAAGGTTGTTTGAAGCAAACTCAAGTATGAAACGGTACATCAAGACTCACATATGAACATATTGCAAGCATTATAAGACTTTACATCGTCTCCTTGTTGTTCAAACACCTTAACCAGAAAATATATAGACTCTAGAGACCAATCATGCAAACCAAATTTTAACAAGCTCTATGTAGTTCTTCATTAATGGGTGCAAAGCATATGATTCAAGAGCTTAAACATGATCTATATGAGCACAACAATTGCCAAGTATCAAATTATTCAAGACATTATACCAATTACCACATGCAACATTTTCTGTTTCCAACCATATAACAATTAACGAAGCAGTTTCAACCTTCGCCATGAACATTAAAAGTAAAACGAAGAACACAAGTGTTCAAATGAAAAAGCGGAGCGTGTCTCTCTCCCACACAAGCATGAATTTATTCAAACAAAACAAAAACAAACAGACGCTCCAAGTAAAGCACATAAGATGTGACGGAATAAAAATATAGTTTCACTAGAGGTGACCTGATAAGTTGTCGATGAAGAAGGGATGCCTTGGGCATCCCCAAACTTAGATGCTTGAGTCTTCTTAAAATATGCTGGGATGAACCACGGGGGCATCCCCAAGTTTAGACTTTTCACTCTTCTTGATCATATTGTATCATCCTCCTCTCTTGACCCTTGAAAACTTCCTCCACACCAAACTCAAAACAAACTCATTAGAGGGTCAGTGTATAATTCATATATTCAGAGGTGACATAATCATTCTTAACACTTCTGGACATTGCACAAAGCTACTGAAAGTTAATGGAACAAAGAAATCCATCAAACATAGCAAAACAGGCAATGCGAAATAAAAGGCAGAATCTGTCAAAACAGAACAGTCCGTAAAGACGATTTTTTAGAGGCACCAGACTTGCTCATATGAAAATGCCCAAATTGAATGAAAGTTGCGTACATATCTGAGGATCACGCACGTGAATTGGCAGACTTTTATAAATTTTCTACAGCAGGGGCGGCTCAATTTCGTGACAGCAAGAAATCTGTTCCTGCGCAGTAATCCAAATCTTGTATTGACTTTACTACCAAAGACTTTACTTGGCACAACAATGCAATAAAATAAAGATAAAGAGAGGTTGCTGCAGTAGTAACAACTTCCAAGACTCAAATATAAAACAAAATTGCTGTAGTGAAATAAAAATATGGGTTATCTCCCAAGAAGTGCTTTCTTTATAGCCATTAAGATGGGCTCAGCAGTTTTAATGATGCACTCCCAAGAAATAAGAGTTGAAGCAAAAGAGGGCATCAAAAAGCAAGTATGAAATAATTTAAGCCTAACCCACTTCCTATGAAAAGGAATCTTGTAAATAAACAAATTCATGAAGCATAATGCAACAAGCATAGAAAGATAAAACAAGTGTATCTTCAAAATTTTCAGCATATAGAGAGGTGTTTTAGTAACATGAAAATTTCTACAACCATATTTTCCTCTCTCATAATAATATCCAGTAGCATCATGAGCAAACTCAGCAATATAACTATCAAATGAAACATTCTTATCATGAGTCTCATGCATAAAATTATTACTCTCCGCATAAGCATAATCAATTTTATTAGTAATAGTGGGAGCAAATTCATCAAAGTAGCTATCATTATTACTCTCATCAAGTGTAGGAGGCATAGTATAATCATAATAAAATTTACTCTCCATAGTAGGCGGCACCAGAAGACCATTATCATTATAATCATCATAAATAGGAGGCAAAGTATCATCAAAGAAAATTTTCTCCTCAATGCTTGGGGGACTAAAAATATCATGCTCATCAAAACCAGCTTCCCCAAGCTTAGAACTTTCTATATCATTATCAACAATGGTGTTCAAAGCGTTCATACTAATATTACTACTAGCATGCAAATAAGATTCCATAGGTTTTTTAATTTTCGCATCAAACAATCCATGTCTTAACTCAGGAAATAGAACAAAAAGCTCATTGTTGTCCATTATGCCTAACTAGTGTAAACAAGAAACAAAAAGATGCAATTGCAGGATCTAAAGGAAATAGCTTCGAGCACTCACACACCGGCAACAATGCTAGGAAATAGCTTAGTAGTCGGAGGATGTGAATACCTTTTACCTTACCTCCCCGGCAACGGCGCCAGAAAATAGCTTAGTTGCCGGGGTCCGGAGTGTGAGTGCCGTTTACCTTACCTCCCCGGCAACGGCGCCAGAAAATAGCTTGATGTCTACGCACACTCCTTTTCCTGTAAACAGTGTTGGGCCTCCAAGAGCAGAGGTTTGTAGAACAGCAGCAAGTTTTCCCTTAAGTGGATCACCCAAGGTTTATCAAACTCAGGGAGGAAGAGGTCAAAGATATCCCTCTCAAGCAACCCTGCAATCACGATACAAGAAGTATCTTGTGTCCCCAACACACCTAATACACTTGTCAGATGTATAGGTGCACTAGTTCGGCGAAGAGATAGTGAAATACAAGTGGTATGAATGAATATGAGCAGTAGTAACGGTGCCAGAAAATAGCTTGCTGGCGTGCAGTTGATGGTAGTAATATTGCGGGAAGTAAAGATGCGAGTAAAACGATAAATAAGCGATGATTGCGGTATTTGGAAACAAGGCCTAGGGATCATACTTTCACTAGTGGACACTCTCAACATTGATCACATAATAAAACCACTCTACACTCTCTTGCTGGATGATGAACACCATTAATTGTGTAGGGCTACAAGAGCACCTCAATGACGGACTTAACAAGCTCCACAACATTCGATGTTCATATTTAAATAACCTTAGAGTGCAAGATAGACCAATGCAATTATACCGAGTACTAACATAGCATGCACACTGTCACCGACAGACTATGAAAGGAGGAATAGATCACATCAATACTATCATAGTAATAGTTAACTCCATAATCTACAAGAGATTACAATCATAAACTACGCCAAGTACTACATGATGCACACACTTGTCACCATTACATCATGGAGGAGGAATAGACTACTTTAATAACATCACTAGAGTAGCACATAGATTAATAGTGATATAAAGCACATTGCAATCATAAAGGAATATAAATAAGCACTTCACTATGCTATTCTGAATTACTCTCTGGCAAGATAACGAACACTAATTCATCATGTAGGCAAACCTTAAAGATGTATTCTTAAGTACTAATAAACACCCCACGCTGTCACTGTGAGCATTTATAGGAGGTACTAACACACCACAATTTCATAGAGACATCCAACTCAAATCATAACTCAGTGAATAAGTATTCTGTGAAATATAGCCTAAGAGACCCACACGGTGCACACACTGTCACCTTTACACACGTGGAACAAGGAGTCTCCGGAGATCCACTTGAATAGCATAACGACATCTAGATTACAAGCTCATCATATGGATCTCAATCATGTAAAGCAACTCATGAGATCATTGTATTGAAGTACATAGGAGAGAGAGATGAACCACATAGCTACCGGTACAGCCCTTAGCCTCGATGGAGAACTACTCCCTCCCGATGGGAGACGGCAGCGGTGATGAAGATGGCGGTGGTGTCGATGGAGATGCCTTCCGGGGCACTTCCCCGTCCCGGCGGCGTGCCGGAACAGAGACTCCTGTCCCCCAGATCTTGGCTTCGCGATGGCGGCGGCTCTGGAAGGTTTCTCGTACCGTGGCTTTTCCGTATCGAAGATTTAGGTCGGGGAGGCTTAAATAGGCGAAGAGGCGGAGTCGGAAGGGCTACGGTGGCTCCACACAATAGGGGGGCGCGCCTGGCTCCTTGGCCGCGCCGCCCACACGTGTGGGGCCACCAGGGCTCCCCTCTGGTGCCTCTCCGGTGTTCTGGAAGCTTCGTGGAATTATAAGATGCTGGGCGTTGATTTCGTCCAATTCCGAGAATATTTCCTTACTAGGATTTCTGAAACCAAAAACAGCGAAAACGAGAACTGGCACTTCGGCATCTCGTCAATAGGTTAGTTCCGGAAAACGCATAAAATCATCATAAAGTGTGTATAAAACATGTGAGTATCATCATAAAAGTAGCATGGAACATAAGAAATTATAGATACGTTTGAGACGTATCATGCGGCGCCTCGTGCGTCGGCCGGTCGCCGGTGGCTGCTGCTGGCGGCTTGGGTTTGGCCAGATCTGGGCTTGTGGGCCCAGATCTAGGCCTGCCAGGGCTCGGTCAGCTGACCATCCCGCTGGGGCGGGTGATGTGGGCCTCGGACGCGGCGGTGGTGTGGCCGCCGGCAATGGTGTTGGGCTCAGGGTTTGGCGGCCAGATTTGGGCATGAGGCCCAGCTGGGATCTGCGAGGTCCATGGGTGGTCCGCGGGTGCGTTTTGCGTCCGCGTGTGGACACCCTCCAACACCGTGCCTCCATTGTTCTTCGTGTTCGTGCTTGGTCTGTTAGGTATAGATCCAGCGGCTTCTTCGCCCGTTCGTGTCGGTGGCCCTTGGTCTTCGCTGGGCGCTTCCGATGCTAGTTGGCTGTTTCAGGGAAGGGTCCCTAGGCTAGCGTGTGCTCGCCGAGGGCGGCAGCACGTCCTGAGCTACAGCTGCTTTCGCGGGTTGCGCTGGTGCTGATGTTGCATTTGCGTTCATCCTCCAGCCAGCACGTGTTTCCTGCGGTTGAGTCGAGTTGGGGCTAGCTCATAGTGCGTCTTAGGTTGGAGGCGCGACAGTGTTCCCCGCCTTGTTCGCTCTACGTCCTCATGACGGCGTCTGGTTTTCTATCCAGGTTTGGACCTCGGCGAAAGTTGCGCATGGCTCTGTCCTGTGCCGACGACGGCGTCACCTGCGGGTGTTGTTCCCTTGTTGAAGGCGTCCCGATGATGGCCCTCCTGTTCGAAATGATGGATTCCATCCCTCCGCCTCAATCTGCTCCTCTTGGAGGCCTCGCTTCGTGTAAGCTTCTCTGGTAGTGCCTTGTGGAACACCGTGTGACCTCTCGATGGTGTCTCAGCCCTCTCACAACGTCGGCCTGGCTGCTTTTACACAGTTTGCTGCGGTAGCTAATTTCCTTCTTAGCGCCTTGGGGGGCTTTGCTAGGTCGGCGTCTGGTCGCAGCTCTTGCCGGTGTGCCTATCCCAACGCTGGGGGATGATGTTGTGTGTTTGGTCTGGACCTAGCCTGAGCTCCATGGGTGGTGGTGCCCGGGTCTGGGTGAAAACTTTGCAGGTCCTTCTCTGCCGACGATGATGACGCATTCTTGCGCCATTCACCTTCTTGGAGGCGTCGCCGCAAGACCCTCCCCCTTTGGTTCCTCAAGCTCTGCCTGGTGGCCGGCCCGTCGCTGAGTTCCCCCTTGAGTTGCAGTCTTGGTGCAGTGGAGGTTCATTGGTGTGGATTCGGTCGCGATCGCTCCGGTGCAACAGAAGACAAGGCTCCCTCTTCCTGGATCATATGGCGCTTCGGCTTGCTATTCTGTGTTGTCTTGTGTTGCGGTTTGGGTTGTACGCTTAGCGTGTGTGTGTTGTAATCTTGGTGTAACTCCTGATCGGTTAATGGCTTCGTTAATTCAAAGCCGGACTCACTTCAAGCCTTCTGTTTAAAAGAATTGCTATGTACAATCATTTTCAAGAATGTCTATCAGGAATTGTGGCTTATAATTAATCCACAAACACCTACTTCTCTCATCACTAGCTCTATTGGCACATCTATGAGCTGCTTCATTAGCAGTTCTACCAACATAAGTGATGCTAAAACTGGCGAGAAAATTACAAAGCTCCTTTACCTCCCGAGCAATGCTGGCAATTTCATATCTTCCAATCCCAGGTTCCTTGACCATCCCCTGATTGTCAGATTCGATTTCAACACGGTGGTAGTTCCTCTCCATTGCAAATTTGACAGCATCGCGAATAGCAGTTGCCTCCATAATCATCGAGCTTGCTGCATGAAGGTACCATATGGCTTGTGCGCTGATCAACGATCCAGCATGGTCACGAACAACAAGTCCCGTTGCCCCGTGCATCTCCCCCTCGCGAAAGCTTGCGCCAACATTGATCTTAAGAGCATTCCCACTCGTTGGCGCTCCCCACGTCCAAATCCGGCGAAATTTTCGTCCGGATTGGAGGAAGATTTGGCGTGGGGAGTAGTAGTTTCCCAGCCGCGTGCCCAGGCGAAGTCGACGATGCGAATTTAAAAAACGGAAACTTGACAAACTACGGCTAAAAACGGGTGAATATAGACTAAATTTAATGATATTTATTACATTACGGGAGGAGTTCATACATAGAGGCCGACTCGACTATATTTCGAATTCGGCTAGGGAATTCAAACGCTAATTTTAAAACACGGCGCTCTACATGCCGAAATGGCGGTAGAACACCGTGTAGTCGCCGCCGTCGTCGTCGGAGCCGTCGTCGTTGGCCTTCGGCTGCGAGGCCTGGCTGCTGCTGCCCTGGCCGGCGTCTCCCCACCCCGGGGATGGCTTGTACCAGTCGTCGTCGGAGGACTCGAGGTCGACGACGGGGACAGCGACGCCGGATGGAGGTGTCGCAGGACGGCGGTACCGCGCGACATCGTCGTTGGCGGTTGGAGCGGCGCGGGCGGCGAGTTGGCGTGCGGCGGCCAGGTCGAGCAGCCGCCGCTGCTGCTCCACCTCCTCGCGCTCCCGGTCGCGCCCGGCCCGGTCCGGTGCGGCGTCGTCCGCGCGCTTCTCCTCCTCCATGTCGTGCAGCGACCCGGCGATCGCCTCCGCCATCGCGGCGTCCTCCGCGCGCTTCGCCTCCTCCTCGGCGAGCTGGCTTGCGGCGGCCTCTTTCTTCGTCTTCTTCCGGCCGCTCTGCGGCGCGGAAGGCTGTTCTCGGATGACGAGGGCGCCGCTGCTGCGCCCTCTGGTCGCCGGCGGAGACGCCGGCTCCTTCTTGACGCGCACCGGCGTCGAAGGCGACGTCGCCTCCTCCTCTTCACCGGCGCCAAGGATGACCTTGACGCCGATCCGGAAGACGACGAGCTGGCAGCCATGCGCCGTGGCTGCCGGACGCTTCCCGACGGCGGCTCGCCGATGCCCTCGATGCCGATAGAGGGGCATCGTGAGCACCGGGAAGTTGCCGCCCTCGATGTGCGCGAGGACGTTCGCCAACGTCCTTTCCGGCGCGCTCCACCACCGTCGGCGGCCCGCGGCGTTGTTGCGCGCAGGCGGAGGCGGCGGGCCGTCGTAGGCCGCCAGCTCCCGCTCCCACCGCCGGAGGAAGTAGGAGTTCCACCGCGTGTAGTTCTCGGGGTGGTGGCGCGGGTCGGCGCGCTCCTCGTCGGTCATCGTCATCCTCGCCTCCTCGATGGCGACGTCGAGGGCATGGCCCCGCGGCGGCGGCGGGATTGGAACGCCGCCGGCACTTAGCCGCCAGCCGCCTCCGGGAGGCCTCGTGTCCGGCGGGCAGGGGTACCCCGCCCGGTGGAGGAGGTGCCCCTCCCACGCGTGGAGCGACCGGCGGGGAAGCCGTTGTTGGCTGCGCCGTCGTCGTCGTAGAACGCCATCTTGAGAGTAGAGGGAGAGTGGAGGGAGAGTGGAGCACGGGGTACGCCTCGCGGCGAGCGGACCGGCGTATATAGGCGTGGCTGGCGCGGGGATTAAATGCCGCGTGGATTGCGACGCGTCCGCGGCGAGCTGACCGGCGGCAGCCTTTAGTGCGCGCGGAAGACGATGCGTGCGCGGAAGACGACGACATTAACTCGCCGCGTGGCCGGCGAATGCAGACCGGCGGCAGGCTTTTACAGCGCGCGGAAGACGATGCGATGAGGACGACGATCGGTTTCTCTCGCCGACAAGTTGGGGCCACCAGACGCGCGGGAAGTTTCCTCGCCGTTTCGCGCGCTTTCGTTTCGTCCGGAGTCCCCGAGCGCTCCCCGGGGGGCCGGGGATGTCGTGGGATCGCCGGATGAATTTAGGCCCAAATCCGGACGAAAACGAGAAACCGGGGGCGCGACTGGGCCGAATTACACCGTCCGGATGGAAAAAACGCTCGCCGGGGGCCTGTTCGGCGGGACGAGTGGAGATGCTCTAAGGACACCTTGGGCCGGTTTTTTCCAGCGTGCCTTCACTTGAGGGGATGTACTGTCCAGCTGCTCATCCTCATGTTGAGACTGCGGATTTATTCTTGGAAACTCGTGAATCCAACAAGGCGTGTATGGAAAATATGTATCTATTCCTGTACATTGCATGGCGACCTTTCCGTAATGTTTAGGCAATATACTGCCCAGGTAATGAAATTTCGAGCTATTCCAATCATAGGCAACAGCTTCGTCCGATTCTACAGCCAAGAAAACCATCTCTTTGTACGGATGAAATCCAAGGAAGCCAATATGTTTTGACCACCATGCCTCTTGATCAATACATTCAGTGTCCATAATGTTATCGTCGTCAGAGTTCCAGTCATATTTCTCTTCCGCTGGTGCTTCCAAGTTTACATGTGTTTTACGTTCGTGCTCAAAGCAAGAAAGCCACTTGCAGTAGTTAACATCCTGTAAGATCCAGTGCTTGCCCATTTGTTGACCATAGTAGTCAAGAGGATGGAACTTGCGGCCAAAGCTCCCAAGATCAATGTCATGTTTCAGCACCCACTTCATCTTGCCGGCCGATCATCGAGGTACCAAAGCTGAAGTCCACGACGATGATAACTATGAGAAATTGCACAGTACACCCCTCCCGTTGATTTCCCTAATAATTTAGGAATGAGAAATGAGGTCAACGGACCAGGCATTTTAGTTACTTGATACTTACAATTCGACAGGCACATTCTGCAAAAAACGAAAGCGATTGGTTACACAAACCAATTAATAACCATCAAATTTCTCCTCGTCCGTAGGGACAAGCACTGGATCTTACAGGATGTTAACTACCGCAAGTGGCTTTCTTGCTTTGAGCACGGCCGTAAAAGTAAAACACATGGAAACTTGGAAGCACCAGCAAAAAACAAAACCAATTCATTTCAACTCCTTGAGGACAAGACGGCCGGGAAAATCCCCGCTTGGAATGGAAAATTTGTCACTATGGCGGGTCGCACCGCCCTTGCCAAGTCCGTTCTTGCTACGCAATCCATCTATCACCTCACATCCCTCAATGTCTCTACCGGCTCCATGCACAGCATGAAGAAAGTTGAGAGAGCCTTCTTGTGGGCGGGCACGGATAAGATTTCCGGTGGCAAATGCAAAGTGCATTGGGATATTGTTTGTAGACCCAAATGCCTCGGCGGCCTAGGCGTTCTTAATAGAGAATTTTTTGCTAGAGCACTTCGGTTGAGATGGCCTTGGCAAGAATGAAAAGAGCCGTCTAAGATTTGGGTGGGCCTTGGAAACCCTTGCGATGACACGGATATGGATCTTTTCTATGCATCCACGACTATCACTTTGGGCAACGGGGAGAAGACCCCCTTTTGGAAGGCACCGTGGCTCAATGGCTCTAAGACTATTGACATTGCCCCACTCATTACAAAATCTCCACGAGGAAGAATTGGAATGTCAAGAAGGCATGTCCAATAACTGGTGGATCTCCAAAATCAAAATGGACGTGGAGTTTACCCTTGAGCATATCCGCCAATACATCTCTCTTTGGAGCAAGCTTGCGGAGGTCACTGTTCATGACGACCATGAGGATGAGATCACATGGAACCTCACCGAAACCGGCATTTACTCCTCTAGCTCCACCTATAGAGCTCAATTCTTCGGGGCTATACTCGCCCCCATCGCATCCTCGGTGTGGAAGTTTTGGGCCCTGCCTAAGATCAAGTTCTTTACGTGGTTTGCGCTACAAAATAGGTTTTGGACAAATGATCGGTTGGAGAAAAGAGGGTGGCCTAATGGCCGGAATTGTAAGCTATGCAACCGGGCTTTGGAGTCTGTGAACCATCTTCTTGTCAATTGTCGCTTCACCATTCACCTTTGGGAGCTCCTCAAGGAGTGGATTGGCTTCCAACACCTTGACCTCCATGAGTGGCCTTCTACACCTCTTCATTCTTGGTGGACTTTGATGAGTTGATGACGAAGCGGAAATACTTGGCTTCTCTTGCTCTTCTTGTGTCGTGGGAGATTTGGAACGAAAGAAATGGCCGGGTTTTCAACAAGTATGCTCCACTCTCGGTGATTCTCCAAAAGATTAAGTGTGAGGCTAAGCTTTGGATCCTAGAGGGTGATAAATGTATGGGAAACTTGATGCCGCGAGAGTAGACTTTCCTTTTGTTGGGGCATGGGTTATAACCGGTTAATTTGTAAAACTTCTCCTTCTTAATGGAATAGGGTAAGGCTTTTGCCCTCTTTTCAAAAAACAAAAATTAATAACCATCATGATAAATTAATCAACCTTGAAAGGTAGAATATGATGGCCAAGAAGTTTTACGCACCTCATAACAAAGCCACATTGAACATGTATGTAGAGCGCACCTCGCCAGTGGACGGCACAATATTCGTCGTGCCGAGAACGAGGACTCGAAGCCATGTCGTCAACGGCCTTCCCTTCCCGGAGAAACGTCTTCTTGTCCCACCACCCAGTCATCGACGCGAACACATGCATCACAAGCGACGCGGGAGGCCACTCCGTTTCACGCAACGCCTTGCCGTTCGATTTGCCGTATGGCACACGTGGGATCAGATAAACCTCGTAGTGTGGCGACACGGCGTGATCGAACGCAAGGCAGGCGTTCTGGCTGAATTCCAGCATGGACAGCGGTGGGCGTTCGGGTAGACGCGCCCACCGCTGCGTGGCTGGGTTCACGACGTACTGGTGTTCCCCGTGGATCCAGTCGCGGCAGAGCACGAGGCCGTTGCAGTGGTCCGTGACCTTCACGCCCTTGCAGGGCAGGAAGTCGAGCCCTCCCCAGATCGCCGGGTGCCCGTGGAGGGGCGGGAGAAGAACTCCGACATGTCATGTTTCTGTAGTTGATGAAGATTCCGCCTACCGAGTGCGAGAGCAGGTGGCTGCGCAGGCGGGCATCGACGGCGTCCCACCACGCCTTGCAGACTCACCGGGACGCGGCAATGGTGTGCGGCGGCAGACGCCGGAGGACCTCCACGAGGACGTCTTCGGGTAGCACGGCCAAATCCTGTGCCATATCGTCGATGTCGTTGGCCGCTCCTTTTCCCGGCCAGCTGGCCAGCCGGTGTTCTACAGTTCACGCTACAACATATTGACAGATTGGAACGGGAAGCTGGAAAACCCAGACGTGAATCAATCATATACTAGCGCACGCCGTCGCTTGTGCTTAGGATTGGTTGGCGACTCGGGGACTAATCGTATTGGAGACGGAGTCGACCCAAAATGGAGGTTTGGTACTCTGAACGGAGACAGGCCTAACCGCCTAAACTACAACAGTAGATGCGATCGGCCAACCCGTAGGGATCGAGGATAATGTGCTACCATGACACAGCTGAGCGACGATCTTTGACAGTCACTGACAGTGTCTAAGCACTTCAATTCCTATAAACAGCATCTCAAAAAAAAAAAAATTCCTATAAGCACAAAGGGCTGTTATTATCCATCCAAACTGTCTAGTTTGCTATTAGGCACCCGTCAAGACATCAGAGGTGCCTCCCTCAGTAACTTCCCTATTTTTGGGATGGGACTCTTCACGCTTCAAGATGGGATCCATGTTAGGTTTGAAGCCCACAGCTTCAGATTCTACTAGAAGGGTCCCGAACCAAAACACCGATACTCCTGGTTAATTGGCATATTGTGTGCATGCTCAAAGTTTAGGGTGGACTTGGGTTGTTAAACACTAAGAAAATGAACATCGTCCTCCTTCCTAAATGGATCTGAAAACTTTATGAGGGGAGGACGACATCTAGGCTAGAATAATCAGAGCCAAATACCTCGACGCTAATGATATGTTTTTAGGCACGGGCTAGGAGGGCTCTCAGTTCTGTAAAAATCTGCACAAAATCATGCACCACTTCAAATTGGGGGCTAAGCACTCAATTTATGATGGTGCTCACACTTTGTTCTGGTTGGACAGGTGGCATGGGGACGCCCCATTGAAAGGGAGCTTTCCTCTACTACTTGCAATCTGTGATAACCCATCGATCTCGGTGGCACTTGCCTGCACTTCGTATGGACTAGCCATCTATTTCCATCATACTCTGGATCAAGATGGCATGTCACAGGGTGCCAGCTAGTGTCTCTCGCTGGGGGAGTGGTGCTAGACCATGGCAAGGATACCATATCTTGGTACCTTGATCCCTCCGGAGCATATTCGGTGAATTCCATGTACAACAAAGGGTGGCAAGAGGCTTCAGTTACTCACTTCAAGGACATCTACAAAGCTAAAATGCCCCTTAAAATTAAGATCTTCTCTTGGCACTTGGTTCTAGATAAGTTACCCTCCAGTATTTAGGCTGCCATCCGCCACAGCCCATCAAATGGCTCATGCATCTTGTGCGGTTTCCCTGAAGATACCACATTGCGCCTTGTACGATTTTCCTGAAGATGCGTCTCACATGTTCTTCACGTGCTCCTTGGCCAAGTTTGCTGGGAGCGCCTTACGTCAGATTCTTGGGTGCAACTGGTACCCAACGAACTTTGCGTAGTTCCACGCCGTTCTTTTTGGTTTTGTCGGTTAGACACATAAATTACTCTGGATGTTCTTCTTGGCACAGTCCTTGCACATCCGCAATAAGCTTACTATTGAAAGCACGATCATTAATCACCCCGCTGATGTTATATACAATAATGTCGTTTTCTTGCAGATCGGGTGCATCAAGGCCAAGGCTAGAGACAAGGAGGGCCTCGAATGGCCGGTGGGCGACCTGCAGGGACTATAGGCATCGTTAAAGCCAAGTGAAGCAAGATCCAATTAAAACCCTCCCTAGTTTATGTTGCCTTTTAGTTTAGCTCACCCTCGACATGTTTGTGGGCTGCCGACCCATCCTTGTTTAGCTACTCTTTCGGTGTTTTTGCTTTTGGCTAAGCTGTATGTCGCATCATAGTTATGTAAGCGTGTGGAACCTAAGGGTTTTATTATTTTTAAGTCGGGCAATGGATGCCTTTTATCTAAATAAAAACAACACATTACCTGCCTATATTTTGGCATCATTTTTGTAGTCATGTCGACCTCGTTCGCCGCTTTTCCCGCTTGATCATCATGGCTCAAACGCATCGAATAATGTCTTTCTAGAGTGGAAGGTAGCTAACATGCATTGTTTAAACAAGTTTCGTTACAAACAAGTTTTCATGCGGTTCAAACAACATGGGCATGGTGATGCCAATTTGACTTACACGAACTCGGCTAAAGTGTTCGACCAGTTAGACTGACACATTTTAAGATGCAACAAGAAAGTATTCATTTGTTGTATTAATGAATGAAATCCTTAGACATCATGTGATTGCGTGATTTGAGTTGTAGATTGACACACTTAAATAGGTTATGCCAAACACTCTTCTGTTATAGGAAAGTTATAAAGGCGGAGTTGGGTCGACTGAGAATCAAGCTGGTGGATAACCAAGATGGATTTTGGCCCTCTAATTCGGAGAGATATTCTCTGGACTCGTAGGGTAACACACTTAACGCTTCGATAGTGAGAACGAAAGTTTGTTAGGAGTCTCGGATGAGATCTAGAACATCACGAGGAGCTTCTAAATGGTCTAGAGATTAATAATCACATATGATGAAGTCATTTTAGGGTTTTGGAACAATTCGATATTTTTTTGGTATTCTATCAGGGAAGTTTTAGAACTTTCTGGAGGGTACACCGGTGGGGCCCACATGGACCAAGGGGTGGCGCACTTGCCCACTTGGGCCAGGCGCACCAGCCCCCTTGGCCCTGGCGGGCAGCCCCAAGGGAAACCCTAAAGCGGGGTGTACCGGAAGGAAACTTAAAGGGTAAGTTCCCTCTTTGTGTGGACCCCCCAACTTTTGAGGGGTGGTCAAGTTGGACGACCCCCTGGCCTATATAAATAGAGTGAGGGGGCATGGGCATAATAGACCAAACCCTAGCTGCCGCCCTCCTCTCTCCTATCCCTCCTTCGCAGGAGCTTGGCAAAGCCCTGCCGGAACTCCACCATAACTCTACCATCATGTTGTCGTGCTGATGGAACCAATCTAACCTACATATTCGCTCATCTTGTTGTATCAAGAAGGAGAAGACTCCATAGTTCCATGCGTGTACACGGATAGGATCGTGGAGGGAATGACTATATTGACCATGGTTATGAACTTTTCCCACTTGTGCTTCAAGGGTATGGCAATATAATCTCTCTCGTTGCTTGCATCTTCCTAGATTGGATCTCGGTTTTATTTGCATATCGTAGGAATTTTTATTTCTATGCACAAATCCCGTCACTGTGATGGTGGTGTACACGGAGGTGGTGATGATATCCTTGATGGTGATAAGCATGGAAGTGCTTGATTTCTTAGTGGTAGAGGTGATGGCTTCTGGAGGCGCTCCATGTATCTTTATCAATGTGGTTCCATTTTGATGAACTTGATATGTGGTGTTTTATGGGTGAACTTGATCGATGTGATTGGTTTTTGGGTGAACTTGATCGATGTGGTGACTTTTAAATGAACTCTATTCATGTTTTAATTTGAGTTATTTGGTTTGATGAACTATGTATATGCATATTGAAGGTCAATCTGGTTAGAATGTATGCGAGTCATGTGACAAATGCTAAAAGAAATGATTAATTTTTTTATAAGGAGCTAAATATATGGGGCCTTCTGAAATGGCCACCCTTTACCTCCTCAAATTATATGGAGTTAAGGACAATTGGTCAGGTAAGGGGTTTAGGGGATCGGCTAGACATGTTCTTAGTTCTTGTAAAGACTAGAGTACTTACTTTGTAGCTCTCCATAACATTGGAATACACAAAAATCATATACATTTATATCGTAACAATGCATTATTATCTTGAAAACTATTCATTTTTAATTTGACAACCACAATATATAAATATGGTAATTTATGTGATGGAAAAAAATTCATTGAAAATCCCTCCGTCGAGACGAACTCAATAGTAAATACAAGTCGCTAATAAAATTAATATATTGGAACATAAATCGTTTCAAATATTCAGATTTAGCAATTAATGGGATGATCTAAATGATGGTTTTGCATGTATGTATGTGCTCTCCTATAAGGGATATTTCCTATTGGGACTTTGGGAGCATGTTGGATGACTAACTGCACGTAATCTGGTTACATTAACGGAAAAAAAAACCCACCCCATGTTGTCGTGTGAAACTGAGGCCGCCTTGTCGCCAAATTCGTTCCTACGGGAGGTGAATAAGGTCATGTAGAGTGATATAGAAATCATGTATTTCCATAGCAATTAATGATTATAATACCTTTTTTATTTTTAAGAGATCATCACTTAGATAAAGGAAGATAACTATCTCTTACTTAATTCTCTCTATTTCAAATACTCCCTCCCATCTAAATTAGTTGACTCACCTTTATCTAGATACGGATGTATCTAGACGTGTTTTAGGTCTAGATACATGTGTATCTAGACGAAGTTAAGTCGTTTAATTTGGATCGGAGGAGTAAGAAAAAATCTGGCATGGCAATCCTAACAGAAGATTGACATCACTTCACTAGACATGCCCTAACAACTCTCTCACTCGTTTGCAGCCTCTTAGGGTCCTCCTGCCGCTGCCCGCAAGTTCCAACCTTACCAACCTTGCACACTTATAGGTTTAACTTAATGTATGTTATATTTGGATCAGAGTAGATATATGCACAGTGGGCTTATAATATAATGAACAATACATTATGCCACACACCATTTCTCATTGCATAATATATCGTTAAAAGATAATATAATCGATGGAAGATAACATTATTATAATTACATTATGTTCTTTTGCTGTCTTACAAAACTCTATAAAATGATTTAAACTGCATATAACATCAATGTCAACTATTATGTCCAGCTGGATGCTCATCCTCACAAGTCACAAGTTCATTTTTATCTAATTGTCTATTTTTAGAAGTGATCTAACAAAATAACAATTTTCGCACGATTCTTTAGCATCTCCATCTTAGTTATAGAAGTCGCGTAAGATATATGGAATATGATGAAGTCAACTTTTAAGCAAAGAGCTGTGTTATGTTCTATTAAGAATGTGAGACAAGTAAAGGTTACACTAAGGTTTTGTTTAGCCCCTCTAGATTCTGTACAAAATCAACTGACTTGCCCTTTATGTTTCCGGTGTTAATTTATAGCTAGTACAAGATTTGTTATCCTTGGAAAAGCAATAATGTTGATATATGAAATTTAACACATAATGACAAAAATAAACTAATCCAACAGCCTGGATTGAGTGATGGCAGCTGGAAGGCAGGGATGAACTCCTTGTGCAAATTGCCTTGGACATCATGTCGACGAAGCTGGGTTCGTACTCAGCTGCGATGCGATGCCTACAGCGAATTTTGGTGTTGAAGTCCTTGGCCCTTCCGACGCGTCCACGGAACTTGTGCAGCTTGTATTCATGCGCGACTCATATAGGTCATCTTCAACCTGAGTTTCAAACCCTTTGTTTTTCTTTATTGCGATCAAGGAACTTTATATACTATACTCGGAATTGCTACAATCCTTCTCAAGAATGTCTATGAGAAATTGTGGCTTATAATTAATCCACAAACACCTCCTCCTTTCAGCACTAGCTCTATTAGCACATATGTGAGCTGCTTCATTAGCAGTTCCACCCACATAAGCAATACTAAAACTAGTGAAAAAATCACTAAGCTTCTTTATCTCCCGAGCAATACCGGCAATTTCAGATCTGCCAATAATCCAAGGTTCCTTAATTAGCTTGACCACCTCCTGAGCATCGGACTCCATTTCAACCCGGTGGTAGCCCCTCTCCATTGCCAATTTGACTGCATCACGAATAGCTCTCGCCTCCATAATCATCGGGCTTGCTGCATGAGCGTACCAGAGGGCTTGTGCGCTGATCAATGACCCGACATGGTCACGAACAACCAGGCCTGTTGCCCCCTGCATCTCCTCCTCGTGAAAGCTTGCATCAACATTGATTTTAAAGAAACCTTGGGCAGGTATTTTCCAGCGTGCCTGCACTCCAGATAGCTGATCATCCTCAAGTTGAGACTCCGAATTTATTTTAGGAAACTCCTACATCCAGCAAGGCGTGTATGGAAAATATGTCTGTATTCCCGCGTTTTTGAATTCGAAGTCATCGAAATGTTTAGGAAATATACGGCCAAGGTACTGAAATTTCGAGCTATTCCAATCATAGGCAACAGCCCCATCATTTGCTACAGCCAAGAAAACCATCTCTTTGTAGGGATGAAACCCAAGAAAGCCAATATGTTCTGGCCACCTTGTCTCTTGAACATCATGTCCAGTGTCCAGAATGTTATCATCGTCAGAGTTCCAGTCATATTTCTCTTCAGCTGGTGCTTTGTATTTTCCATCTATTTTACGATGGTGCTCAAATCGAGAGCACTTGCGGTAGTTGACATCCTGTAAGATCCAGTGCTTGTCCGTTTGTCCACCAAAGTATTCACCTGGATGGAACTTGCGGCCAAAGCTCTCAAGATTAATGTCATGTTTCAGCACCCACTTCATCTGACCGCATGATTCATCGAGATACCAAAACTGAAATCCATGAGTTTTCCGAGGGATTGCACAGTACACCCCGCTCATTGATCTGCCTAAATGGGGACTAGGAGCTCTCAACAGATCGGGCATTTTTATTGCTTGATACTTACAGTTCGACAAGCACATTCTGCAAAGAAACAATTTGTTGCACAGACCAATTAATAACCATCATATGTATACATGAATCTTACTAGAAGGTAGCGATGGTCAAGAAGCACTACGCACCTCAGAACAAAGTCACATTGGTCATGTATGTAGAGCACACCTCCCCAGTAGACGGCACATTTTTCGTCGAGATATGAACTCGATTTAGCCACGTCCGCAACGAGCCCCGCAGCAGCCTCCCCTTCCCGGAGAAACGTCTTCTTGTCCCACTGCCTAGTCATGGACGAGAACACATGCATCACATGTGATGCGGGATGCCACTCCATCTCAAGCAATGAGTCTTCCAATTTTGTTTTGCTAAAGGGCCATTCCCTGTCTTCCAATGCGCCGAACGGAACGCGTGGGATCAGATAAACCTCAAAGTGTGGCGACACGGCGGGGTCGAACACGAGGTAGGCGGTCTGGTTAAATCTCGGCAGGTACGTCGGAGGGCGTTGGGGCAAACGCGCCCACCGCTGCGTGGCCGGGTTCACTACGTAGTCATGGTCATAATCGCGGCAGAGCACCATCCCGTTGCAGTGATCCCTGATCTTCATCTCCCTGCCCGGCACATAGGGCAGGAAGTCGAGTCCTCCGCAGATCGCCGGGCCCGTCGAGGGGCGGGAGAAGAACTCCGACAGGCTATGCAAATCGTAGTTGATGAAGATGCCCCGTACCGAGTGCGAGAGCAGGTGGCTGCGCAGGCGGGCGTCGACGGCGTCGCGCCACGCCCTGCAGACCCACCGGGACGCGGCAATGGTGTGCGGCGGCAGACGCCGGAGGACCTCCACGATGACGTCTTCCGGTAGCACGGCCAAATCCTGTGCCATCGTCGATCTGGTTCGCCGCTACTTTTCTCGGCCGGTTTTCTTTAGGCTGCAAGTTGTTGACGATTGGAACGGAGAAGGAGAAGGTAGGAGGTAGGAAAACCTGGACGTACAATGTACTAATCAAGCGGTTGATTGTGTTTAAGATTGGTCGCCGACTCTTCCCTCAGAAAAAAAAACATCGGTTGCCGACTCGGGGAGTAATCGTATTGGGGACGGAGTCTGATAAAAATGGAGGTTTTGTACTTTGAACCGAGATAACCCTAAACCACATAAACTAGTTTTTTTTTTTTTTCAACCTGAACCGCCTAAACTAGTTGGGAACTTGGGATCCGTCCAACCATAGGGCTCGGGATACCGTGCTGCCATGATAACTGAGGGACGATCTTCGACACTAGGCCACATAGACGGTTTTAGGGCACTTTGGCCTCTAATTCGGGGCACTCTCGCTAAAGAGTAATGCTACGGAGTACATCTATGGGATATGTGTTCGTAAGGTTTGTTTGTAGGCATAATTTTGAAAGTAAACCCAAAACCCTAATTACCGCTCGCTAAATGGACATACATATTAGGGTATTTTGGAAGTGCCCCGAAATACTTTTTTATGGATTTTTTTAAAAGTATCCTGAAAGTAATAGCTTTTGGGACACTTGGTTGGCGTTTAATTCGAGTCGGCGAGATATGATGATGTTAGTTGTCATCATGTGACATGTCTTTAGTCTCATGGGAACTTTAGCCCGGCCCATCTCGCCCACATTCCACTGATCTAGTCTGGAAAAAAAATTTTGCCACCCCACCCGTGGAATAATTTCCACGAAATCAGAATGCGCGATGAAGACAACACAGAGATTGGGATTAACAGAACAGCTGAAATCTACAAGTGCATCCGTGAAAGGGAAGAATGGGGTTCGAGGATTGGGTGGTTGGACGGAATCAACCCAATCCATACTCGGATCAATTCCAAATCTGGTTCAATCCCCAACAAACGAATGAGGCCTTACTTCTGCTCAAGTGCATGCCGTGTTGGTGTCCAAGACGTAGTTTTGCACATCTTTTTTTTACAAATGAAAGGAAGACCGTAGGGGAAACCCCTATAGTGATTTTGTTTTTAAATAACAAGAACGAAAATTCGCGTTCGTGGGGACTTAAACCTAAGTGGCTGGGTTGTACATCCACTTGAGTTAAGCTCACTTCTTTGCACAACCTTTTAAATTCGCAGTAGTACTGAAAGGCTAAGCTAACCCGAGCTACTGAAAGGCTAAGCTAACCTAAGCCGCTCCGGTCCCGGTCTACCGACGGAGTTATGATTAGCCTGCTTGTTAGACTACGGGATATAGACTACGAGCGTCTGCGTTTGTAGGGGTGAGTGTTTGTACATTTGTGTGCGTCTGCGAGTCAAAAAAAAAAGTCCTACGTGCGGCCTGTCACTTGTGTTCCTCCTGATCGATCGGCAGCCGATCTAAAAAGTCTATCAATCCTAGATTGGAGGAAGGTGGTGTGCTCATTTCCCCTCGGTCTCTCCGCTCTCACAAGGCTCAGGGTTTGAGAGTCTCTCTCTCATCTCTGGGGCCTCTCTCCTTCTTCTTTGAAAGCTTAATTTTCTAGCTAAAGTGGGAGGCGGAGAGGCCGCCGACCGGTCGGTATATAGTAGTTCTACGCGTACTACTTCGTATTGCGGCGGTTTGCCAACGTTTTGCAGTAGGGAACCAACGCCTTTTGGTCGAACCTTGTGCATATGGCGCCTGATCTATTTTCTCCTCAAGTTCCTTGTTGTGACCAAGTCATACTATATCAACTCTGAGATCTACCGTGTCGCTCGGAGGTCGCAGAAATTCTAGTACACATGGGGAATTGCTCGCACATGAGAGGGGAACACACGGGGAGATAATCATGATCTAAATAGGATTCATCTCACTATTACCGTAGATCTTCAACAATAAAGTTGTAGATCAAACGAGAACCAACCTGAGGTTGGGTGGTTAGGTGGATGGTTGTATCCCTAGCCCACCAGAGTTCAAACCCCTGGTTTGACATCTGTGTGTCTCATAAAGGCGGAATATTCATTCAGTGGGAGGCGACGTTCCCGTCGACAGCGAGGCGCCTGTGGTGACTTCGTCAATTTCAAGATCCAATCCGCCGGCTCAGTCTTTCGGAGGTGCTCATAGGGGTAGGGTGTGTGTGTGCGCGTTCATAGGGGTGAGTGTATACGCGTGTATGTGAGCGTCTGTGTTTGTACTGTGTTTCTCAAAAAAAAAGTTGTAGATCAAACCAAATACAAGCAAATGTATGAATAGAGTCCTCCGAATCCTAATCTTACAAGTGTAAATCTCTCTCTCTCTCTCTCTCTCTCTCTCTCTCTCTCTCTCTCTCTCTTATGCAATGGGAAACAATGGGGAATAGAGGATTAGGAGGGTGGAGATGGCAAATTAGATCGTAGTGATGTTCTTCTCCTCAAATCTCCTCACCTCTCTTCTCAGGTGTGTGGCGGTTGTGTTTTCTGTTTTCTGTTTTTTGTCTTCTCTTCTTCTTTTTCGTCCTTGCCTCCTTCAAGAAATATGTTACTCTTGAAGAGGTGAAGGCGGCGGCACTTGGTATGGCCGGGCCGTACGGGCGGGTTGCCGCCGTACCAGTGCTCGTCAAAGTCTGTGAAATGAATTCGGGTTTGTCTTCGAATTAGGAAGTCCCTAATTCCCTTTAATTAACTGATAAATGGGTTCCACTCCTTCCGCAGGTGCTAGGTACCTAAAAGTTACAATAAAAAACAAGGTTTCTTTGTTTTCGTAATATTATTGTTAGTTGAAACCGGAAACTATCGATACCAAGCAAGAATGAGCAAAAAAACCTTTGTAAAAAGTGTGCAAAATAGGAGCTATCATTTACCCCGTGCTAAACCATCACGAGTCCACCAGGTATTGGTCTGGTGGCTTCTTCTTCGTGAAGGGTAAAAGGGATCCAGGTAAAGAACAAGGGCATCCTTACTTCAAAGATGGTGCTCCGACTAAAATTTTGTACTTGAATTCCATGCTAGTTCTCTCTGAGCATCCCAACCTGTTGCGGATGGCTAGACGAATCGCGAAGCTGGTGAAGGCCGGACTTTCCGGCAAACACATCACCTTGAGCTGGTTCTCAAGATAGATCCAACCTCTTTAATATCACGCAAGGTTGATGTGTTTATATACTGGCCGAACGGATCCACTTAGAGTCACCCAGGAAAACCTTACTTCTGACGCCCTCGACAAGTGCCTCCGCTAAATGATCAAAATCCCTAGGAAATTTCACGTCCATGAGTGTGCTCGTGATATAATTGTTGTAGATATGCCCAAGAGGCAATAATAAAAGTGTTTATTGTTAATCTTAGTGTTCATGATAAAATTTTACATCCCATGCTATAATTGTATTAACTGGAAACATTAATACTTGTGTGTTTTGTAAACATAAAGGAGTCCCTAGTAAGCCTCTTGTTAAACTAGCTTGTTGATTAATAGATGATCATGGTTTCCTAATCATGAACATTGGATGTTATTAATAACAAGGTGATACGTCTCCAACGTACCTATAATTTTTGATGTTCCATGCTTGTTTTATGACAATACTTACATGTTTTGCTTGCACTTTATAATGTTTTTAAGCATTTTATGGAACTAACCTATTAACGAGATGCCGAAGGGCCAGTTGCTGTTTTCTGTTGTTTTTGGTTCCAGAAAGGCTGTTCGGGCAATATTCTCGGAATTCGACGAAACAAAGACCCAGTATCTTATTTTTCCCGGAAGGTTCCAGAACACCGAACGGGAGACGAAGATGGGCCAGGGGGGGCCCACACAACAGGGCCGCGCGGGCTCCACCCTGGCCGCGCCGGCCTATGGGGAGGGAGCCCTGGCGCCCTTCCGACTCCGAATCTTCGCCTATTTAAGCCGTCTCGACCTAAAACTTTGATACGGATTGACGAAACTCCAGAAAGACTCCAGGGGCGCCGCCACCATCGCGAAACTCCAATTCAGGGGACAGAAGTCTCTGTTCTGGCACCCTGCCGGGACGGGGAAGTGCCCCCGGAAGCCATCTCCATCGACGCCACCGCCTCCATCATGCTCCGTGAGTAGTTCCCCCATGGACTACGGGTTCTAGCTGTAGCTAGTTGGTACTCTCTCCCCCATGTACTTCAATACAATGATCTCATGAGCTGCCTTACATGATTGAGATTCATCTGATGTAATCGGTGTTGTGTTTGTCGGGATCCGATGGATTGTTACATTATGATTGTCTATCTACAAAGTTTATGAAGTTATTGTTGCTGCAATCTTGTTATGCTTAATGCGTGTCACTAGGGCCCGAGTGGCATGATCTTAGATTTAAGCTCTATACTTATTGCTTAGATTGTATCTACAAGTTGTATGCACATGTCTATGTCTGGAACCAAAGGCCCCAAAGTGACAGAAATTGGGACAAGTCGGAGGGGAAGGCTTAGATATGAGGATCACATGTTTTCACGGAGTGTTAATGCTTTGCTCCGGTGCTCTATTAAAAGGAGTGCCTTAATTTCCGATAGATTCCCTAGAGGCCCGGCTGCCACCGGTCGGTAGGACAAAAGATGTTGTACAAGTTTCTCATTGCGAGCACGTATGACTATATATGGAAAACATGCCTACATGATTAATAATCTTGATGTTCGTCTTAATGCTATTTCAATCCTATCAATTGCCCAACCGTAATTTGTTCACCCAACACTTGTTATTGGAGAGTTACCACTAGTGTAGATAGCTGGGAACCCCGGTCCATCTTTCATCATCATATACTCGTTCTACATGTCATTGGAAGTAGTATCAACTATTTTACGGTGCCATTGCTCTCATATTACTGCTCATTGCTGTCGTGTTACTGTTACTACTGCTCTCATATTACTGCTGCTTTCACATCACCCCTGTTACTAGTGCTTTTCCAGGTGCATCTGAATTGACAACTCAGTTGTTAAGGCTTATAAGTATTCTTTACCTCCCCTTGTGTCGAATCAATAAATTTGGGTTTTACTTCCCTCGAAGACTGTTGCGATCCCCTATACTTGTGGGTTATCACAAGGTCATATCATTAGGTGAATGATGTGATGGACATACACCCATAGTAAGCGTAGCATATGATCAAGTCATTTAGTTCTTTATGCTTTAAGCTTAATATGCATAGTAACTTAATCCTTCGACCATGAGATCTTGTTAATCACCTACACCGGATGGATGCTTTGATGACACCAAACACTACTGCGTAAATGGGTTGTTATAAAGGTATCATTAAGTGTTTGGAAAGTATAGGGTTGAGGCACTTGTATCAATAGTTGGATTTGTCCATCCTAATGACAGATAGATATACTCTGGGCCCTCTCGATGGAATGATATCTAATTAGCTTGCAAGCATGTGACTGGTTTACAAGGGATATCATATCACGGTACGAGTAAAGAGTACTTATCAGTAACGAGGTTGAACTAGGTATGGAGATACCGACGATCAAACTTCGGATAAGTAAAATATCGCGAGACAAAGGGAATTGTTATTTTATGTGAATGGTTCTTTCGATCACGAAGTCATCGTTGAATATGTGGGAGCTATTATGGATCTCCAGATCCCGCTATTAGTTATTGATCGAAGAGGAGTCTCGATCATGTCCGCATAGTTCTCGAACCGTAGGGTGACACACTTAAGGTTTGATGTCGTTTTAAGTAGATATAAAATATGGAATGGAGTTCAAATGTTGTTCGGGGTCTCGGATGGGATCCAGGACATCACGAGGAGTTCCGGAATGGTCCGGAGATTAAAATTCATATGTAGGAAGTCACTTTCCAAGTTTGAAAATGATCCGATGCATTTATGGAAGGCGTTAGAATGTTCTAGAACCTTCCGGAAGAAATCACCATGGAAGGTGGAGTCCCGGATGGACTCCACAAACCCTAGGCCGACCAAAGGGGAAGGTGGAGTCCATGGTGAACTCCACCCCCATGGCCGGCCATAGGGGAAGGAAAGGGAGGAGTCCCACTTCCCCTAGGTTTCACCAATATGGAAGTTTTTGAGTTTGACTCTTATTCGGATTTTGGGCAAACCCTAGGGGGTTCCACCTATATAATGAAGGGGAGAGGGAGGGGGCTGACTACCTCTTGGTCGCACCACAAAAGGGCTCCCAGGCCGGCGCCCAAGAACCCCCCTCTCCCAAACCCTAGCTACTCCCTCCTCCTTCTCCCGCAGTGCTTATGGTGAAGCCCTGCCGGAGATCTCCACCACCACCGTCACCACGCCGTCGTGCTGGTGGGATTCCGAGGAGGATCTACTACATCCACTTCCCGCTAGAACAGGGAGAAGGACGTCGTCATCAACACCGTACGTGTGACCGAGTGCGGAGGTGCTGCCCGATTGTGGCACCGTCAAGATCTTCTACGCGCTTTTGAATGCGGCAAGTGATCG
>NC_061510.1:152134226-152204304 GCF_022539505.1 Lolium rigidum
CCGATTTAGCCAAAATCTGGTGATAACAGAGTATCATCATAAAAGTAGCATGGAACATAAGAAATTATAGATACGTTTGAGACGTATCAAGCATCCCCAAGCTTAGTTCCTACTCGCCCTCGAGTAGGTAAACGATAACAAGGATAATTTCTGAAGTGACATGTTATCATAATCTTGATCAATACTATTGTAAGGCATATGAGATGAATGCAGCGATTTGAAGAAATGATGAAGATAATGAGTAAACAAATGAATCATATAACAAAGACTTTTCATGAATAGTACTTTCAAGACAAGCGTCAATAAGACTTGCATAAGAGTTACTCATAAAGCAATAGATTCAAAGTAAAGGCATTGAAGCAACACAAAGGATGATTAAGTTTTAGCAATTGCTTTCAACTTGTAACATGTATATCTCATGGATAGTTGTCAACATAAAGTAATATAACAAGTGCAATAGGTGAACATGTAAGAATCAATGCACACAGTTCATACAAGTGTTTGCTTCTAAGATAGAAGGAATAGGTGAACTGACTCAACAATAAATTAAGTAAAAGAATGGCCCTTCACAGAGGGAAGCAGGGATTAAATCATGTGCTAGAGCTTTTTAAGTTTTGAAATCATATAGAGAGCATAAAAGTAAAGTTTTGAGAGGTGTTTGTTGTTGTCAACGAATGGTAGTGGACACTCTAACCCCCTTGCCAAACAGACTTTCAAAGAGCGGCTCCCATGAAGGACGTTATCTCTACCAGCAAGGTAGATCATCCCTCTTCTCTTTTGTTTACACATGTATTTTAGTTTTATTATTTATGGATGACACTCCTCCCAACCTTTTGCTTACACAAGCCATGGCTAACCGAATCCTCGGGTGCCTTCCAACATTCACATACCATGAAGGAGTGTCTATTTGCAAAATTAAGTTGCTTACTGATGAATCAGAGCAAAACATGTGAAGAGAATTATTAATGAAAGTTAATTAATTGGGGCTGGGAACCCCGCGCCAGCTCTTTTTGCAAAATTATTGGATAAGCGGATGAAGCCACTAGTCCATTGGTGAAAGCTGCCCAACAAGATTGAAAGATAAAACACCACATACTTCCTCATGAGCTATAAAACATTGACACCAATAAGGAGTAATAAAGTTTTGAATTGTTTAAAGGTAGCACATGAAGTATTTTCTTGGAATGGCAGAAAAATACCATGTAGTAGGTATGTATGGTGGACACAAATGGCATGGTTATTGGCTCAAGGATTTGGATGCACGAGAAGAATTCCTCTCAATACAAGGCTAGGCTAGCAAGGTTGTTTGAAGCAAACTCAAGTATAAAACGGTGCATCAAGACTCACATATGAACATATTGTAAGCATTATAAGACTTTACATCGTCTCCTTGTTGTTCAAACACCTTAACCAGAAAATATCTAGACTCTAGAGAAACCGATCATGCAAACCAAATTTTAACAAGCTCTATGTAGTTCTTCATTAATAGGTACAAAGTACATGATGCAAGAGCTTAAACATGATCCATATGAGCACAACAATTGCCAAGTATCAAATTATTCAAGACATTATACCATTTACCACATGCAGCATTTTCTGTTTCCAACCATATAACAATTAACGAAGCAGCTTTCAACCTTCGCCATGAACATTAAAGATAAAGCGAAGAACACAAGTGTTCATATGCAACAAGTGGAGCGTGTCTCTCTCCCACACAAGCATTTATTCGGAGAATAAAAATAACAAAACGAAAATAAAAGCACATACGTACGCGCCAAGTAAAGCACATAAGATGTGACCGAATAAAAATATAGTTTCAAGAGAAGAAACCTGATAAGTTGTCGATGAAGAAAGGATGCCTTGGGCATCCCCAAGCTTAGACGCTTGAGTCTTCTTAAAATATGCAGGGATGAACCACGGGGGCATCCCCAAGCTTAGACTTTTCACTCTTCTTGATCATATTGTATCATCCTCCTCTCTTGACCCTTGAAAACTTCCTCCACACCAAACTCAAAACAAACTCATTAGAGGGTTAGTGCATAACCAAAAATTCACATGTTCAGAGGTGACACAATCATTCTTAACACTTCTGGACATTGCACAAAGCTACTGGAAGTTAATGGTTGTTATCACCAGAATTTGACCGAGTCAGAGGTGGGCCGCGATTGGAGATGGGCTTGAAGAATATCTATAGAAGAAATACATGAATCGGCCTTGTGTACCAAGTTTGGGCTAATTGCCCGTGTATCTGTACCATAGTAGGATACGTGTCGGTTATAAGTTAGAGTTTAACCCGTGCACGGTTAGGTGCACGCCTGAATTAGAAAGTCCCCCGGACTATAAATATGTATCTAGGGTTTATGAAATAAACAACCAACGTTCAACACAAATCAATCTCGGCGCATCGCCAACTCCTTCGTCTTGAGGGTTTCTCCTGGTAAGCACCATGCTGCCTAGATCGCATCTTGCAATCTAGGCAGCACAAGCTTATTACGTTGTTCATGCGTTGCTCGTGCTGAAGCCTTTTTGATGGCGAGCAACGTAGTTATCTTAGATGTGTTAGGGTTAGCATTGTTCTTCGTATCATATGCTGTCGTAGTGCAACCCTTATACATCTAGCCGCCCTTACACCTATCTTAGGTGTAGGGGCGGCACCCCGCTTGATCATTGTTTAGTAGATCCGATCCGTTACGGTTGCTCCTTGTTCTTCAAGGATTAGTTTAATATCCGCAATAGTTAGGCCTTACAAAGGGTTGGAGGATCCAGCGGCGTGTAGGGTGTAGTTTGCTAGCCCTAGACGAGATGTTCCGGGATCAACCTCGTGTTGATTTTTAGGCCCTGTCTAGGATCGGCTTACGATCACCGTGCGCGAGCGCGAGGCCCAATCGTGAGTAGGATGATCCGATTATGCGGTGAAAACCCTAAATCGTCGTAGATCGCTTTAGCTTTATCTTGATCAAGCAGGACCACCATATATTCGTACACCTCGTACGAATCATGGGTGGATCGGCTCTTTGAGCCGATTCACAGGATAACCTGAGAGCCGATCGAGGCTCGTATTTAATGTTTACGTGTATGCCATGCAGGAAACTAAGCGAGGCATCATCCAACACCTTCCTGACCAGGTATAGGTCAGGTGGCACGCCCTTGCGACAGCATCGAACGTGTGACCAGAAGGCTTTGCGGGCCGTCGCTCGGAGGGACCAGGGCCAGCCGCAGTCCTGGGAGATTCCCGGCTCTACGGTGTTGCCGGCCGCTGCCCGCCGGTGGGTTTCGACCGCAACACATTCGCGGCACGCCCGGTGGGACAATCTTCGACATCCACCGCATCGCCATCTACATCCGAGATGGCGGAAGGCACTCCGGTCAAGTACGAGGATCCGACCGACGAGCTCAAGAAGAAGCATGACGAGATCAAAGCAGTCCTCGAAGCCGACCTCATCGGCTCTTTCCACGAACCTGCTCCCATGGCATCGGGTGGAAGGGGTTCTCACCGAAGGCGCACTCGATGGAGTGGACCTGCCCGCCCCGTCGAAGAACGTACCAGGTCGCTGCGTCGGAGATCAACTTCATGGTGGCTCGTTCGCCGCACCGCCACTCGAGAGCCCGGTGAACACTTTGGAGCGTGTCGCTCTGCGCGTGATCCAGGAAATCATGAGCCATTAGTATTCTCCGTCGGGACCAGCTCTGGGGACTTACAAAGGAGAGATGCCGCTCCAGTCCCGTCCACCGCTGCCGTTCGCGTTGGCAGCACCAGAAGTGCCGAACTCATCGGCATACGTCGTCTACAAGATTGGTGATGACCCTAGTGACTACCAATTCCTACATGAGGCGCCCAAGGAGATCCCGCACGGATACACGTGCGCATACGTGCCGGACTGCGCATGACTCGGGCACTCTCGAACCGAGCTGCAACAGCGGGGACCTCCGGAACAGCAGGGAGGAACGTCGGGAGCAGATCTTGAGAAGCGGACGTGGCTAGCTAAGTACGCCACTCCGACAAACCTCCGGAGCTCAGCTCCCGCAGTTGGCTCAGAACTGGAAAAGCAAGCATGGCTGGCTAAATATGCCACCCCGGCGAATCTTCAGGGTTCGACACCTTCAGCCATCACCGCGGATCAGATTTGTACAATTCTAAAAGATCAGTTCGGCATGATGCCGAAAAGGAGGACAATCGGCTATACCAAGCCGTACCCCAACGAGTACGAATTGATCCCGCTACCACCCAAATATCGGCTCCCTAACTTCACAAAGTTTAGTGGATCAGATGGTTCCAGCTCCATCGAGCATGTGAGCCGATATTTGGCACAGCTGGGCACGATCTCGAGCATCGGACGAGCTGCGTGTGAGGTTCTTCGCACAGTCCCTCACATGATCGGCTTTCGGGTGGTACACATCGCTGCCACCGAACTCAATCCGGACTTGGAAGCAGTTGGAAGAGCAGTTCCACATACAGTATCACTCAGAGGATTCCGAGGCTGGTATTGCCGATCTAGCACAAGTACGACAGAAGCGCGGGGAAACGGTGTCAGAATACATCCAGCGCTTCAGGACCATTAGGAACCGATGCTATTCGGTTCACGTAAGTGAAAAAGAAGCAGTCGAGTTGGCGGTGGTGGGTCTCTCATCATCGATCAAGGACGTGGCCTCCCAAGCAGACTACCCTTCATTGGCGCACATGGTGCGGAAGCTGTCGGCATATGAACAGCGCCACCCGGATGTTTACCGAGACAAATTCAAGCGTGCGGTGGTCCCGGTTGAGGCGGACGAGGATGAAGGTGCTGCGGGAGATCGAGAGGTAGCAGTGGGCTGAATGGACTCGGGCGGCGGGCCCCGTGTCCCGCAAGTGGGTTAAGCCACAAGGCCCTCCAAAAGGGTTCGACTTCGACGTGACCAAAGTTGAGCAGATTTTCGACCTCTTACTCACGGAGAAGCGGCTAAAGGTACCCGAAGGCCACAAGATCCCCACGGTGCAGGAGCCGAACGGAAAGCCATACCGCAAGTGGCATAACACGTTCACCCACACCACTAACGACCGCAGGGTGTGGCGTCGGCGGATCCAAATGGCGATAGAAAAAGGGCGGTTAATTTTCAACCAGTACGCCATGAAAGTCGACACACACCCTTCCCCGCCGTTAACATGGTGGAGTATACTTACCATGGAGGGTGCCAGCCAGATTTCTCGTGCAATATCAACATGGTGGGACCTAGGCACCACTCTGGTAAGGACGGAGATGAGGGCAACTCGCTCTCATAGCAAAGACACGGAGGAAGCCGCTCCACGCGATCGGCTCCGCCACGACGGCAAGCGCCACATCACGGAGGGAGAAGTGAGGAACGTAAGATATCGGCCGACCTCTCTCTCGATCACCTCCTCAACAAGTATGTGGGTCAATACGACCAACGCCGGCGATACAACGACGATGATGAAAAAGATCGTCCGGCTAGGGACGACGAGGAGACGTCGTCGGCATGATCACGACGAGGAGCGATATGAGCGCCACGCCAAGGAAAAGTCGAGGGAGCAAGACGACGTGGATAGGCACTGGGACTGCCCCTTCTTCAGACACTGCTGGGATTCAGGAATGAGCCGATTGCCTACAATCGGCAATTGCCCAGAATGCAAACAAAAGAAGAAGGATGCAGCTAACGTGTCCGTGTTCAAACGTCTAGGGCCTCTCCCGCCTCGGAACAAACATGCTGAGTCCGCTCGGGTGGAAGATCTCGAGGAACTAGAGGACGATGATGAAGAAGAAGACAAGTATCATCGGCCAAGGTGGTGCCCTGATGGGCTCAGCCGTTCCCGAAGCGAAGGGTTCGGCGTCCGCGTGGGTTGGAGGAAGCTGAAAGGTTATACCCGCACACGTTGAGGAAGGCACGACCTGATCTGGCCGCCAAAATTCAGCGAACCCTGGACGAAGAAGGTCGGCCACAAAGGAAAGAGTGGCGCCCCAGACAAAAGAAAGCCGATGATGAGACATCGGCTGGCACAAACATGGTCTCCATCCTTCCAACGGAGTCTAGTGCTCCAGGATTGGACGACTACGAGCGCACCGACGTAACAAAGGACGGGGTTAGGTTGGTTTCATCCACCGGCCTGACCGTGTAACAAAAAGCAATATCGATGGACAAACGTGGCGATGCCGATCCAAGTGATCGGCCCCAAGGATTTATGGAGGAACATTGCAAAAAACCTTCATCGAGCAAGCAACGTGGAGGCCGATTCCAGCAATCGGCCAAAATTATCCTCACCATCCATTCTGCCTCGGTTTAGCGCCAATCTAATGGGCAATAGGGTTACGTCGGCTAAAAAGCTAGAAGAAGTCCACACTGGTCCTAATCAAGCCGACGTTCGCATAGAGTGCCTTGGCTAATCACAGAGCCGATTTCAGCAGTTACCTGCGCGAATCGGCTCGGGGGGCACCTAATCGGATGAACATGTGCGATACATGTGCAGTGAAACATTGGGGGCCGATAGAAAAATCGGCCCGTAAAAAGAAACAAAGAATTCTCATGAGGAACGAAGCCGATGCATAGCCATCGACTCTAGCACAATTACACAGGATCCACCCGCTCCTTGGAGGGTGGAGGGGGTGAACCAAGGTGGCGGCTTGGTCGGTGTCACTTTCAGAGGTTGGTACGTCCAGAGTTTTGGAGGGCACCAGAAATTCAAAACATCCTCACCGATGAGCCGAGCTGATCAGCAAGACGAAGGAATTGAACTGGAAAAGCTCGGGGGGCAGCTCACCCTGAAGGTTCTCTGCTCTGGGGAGCCGATTTTGTTGGAATCGGCTAGCTCTGCATTATAACTGGGAAGCCGATGGTGGCACCTTTGGCTGGCTCACTACTTTTCTTGCCTTGACTAAGGCTCGGGGGGCAGCTTGCCCTGAAGGACCCTTTGCTATAGGGAGCCGATGTTGTTGAAATCGGCTGGCTCTGCAATCTCAACTATTCTGAGGGATGGTTGCTGCAAGAAAACAGAGTAGGATTTCAAACATCGCTGCAGACTATCGAAAGAAAATCTGTGGATAAGTGGTGCCTATCCTGCAGAAGTATCATCTCCAGCCTCCGGGTTGAGTTAGCAATGGTCCCGCAGAGCCCCCGAAAGCAAAGGGGATTTGGAAGAGAAGGATCCGGCGAGAGAATGTCTGAAAACCTGAGGTTAATGATGAGACCAGACATTATTTCAGGAGTTTTGCCGTTGAGTCCAACACTACGCTCAGTGACTGCGGATTGGACCTGTTCGGTTGGAAGTTTGGGGATCTGAATTTGAGCAAGGTTCCCAGGTTACCAATGCGTTGCCATCGGCTTATTGAGCGTTGATCCAACTAACAATCGGCAGAATCAGTACGAAGGGAAATCGGCAAAATCAAGTTAAGGAAAAGTCTTCTTCATTAATAAGAGAGGATTTTTACAATGAAGAGCCGATTGCTCAAAGCAAGGAAGAGCAAAAGAGAGAGCCGATTGCTCCGGGACTACTAATCCTACATAACTAATCCTCGCTAGCATCGTCGTCAGCGTCGCCGTCAGCGCTACTGCCGGCGAATTCCTCGCCGCTGCTGCCCCAGCCGTCGGCCGGAGCTTCCTCTTCCTCGTCATCATCATCATCCTCGCTGTCCGCCCAAGCGCGGAAGCGCTTCGTCGGCGGGTACCCAGCGGAAGAGGAGGAATCATCCTCCTCCTCTTCCTCTTCTCCTTCCTCGTCATCATCCTCGTCCTCGCTGTCCGCCCACATGCGGGAGCGCTTCTTCGGCGGGAGCCTGGCGGAGGGAGAGGCCCCTGTCTTCTCTACTTCTCCTTCTTTCTCCTCCTTGTCGGAGGAGATGGGGTTCGCCCTGGAGTGGAGGTCGTCTTCATTCTTGCTCTTCGGCGAGGATTGGAGGGGGAGGCCTGAGGGGGAAGAGGAAGAGGAAGACATTGCTGCAGGGGAAGAGGGTTTTTTTGGCGCTGGTGGACAGAACAGAGCAAGGATATGGAGTGGCGAACCGTTCGGCACAGATAAATAAAGTGGGTGTAGTGGAGGTTTAATGCCATGACGGTTCTCGAGGACGTTATGCCGAAATTATCAATTCGTGCGCAGAAGCCCGGGAGGCGAGGCGAAATGATGGAAGATTCGCGGCGGTTCCGCTCTGTCACGACATGACCCGACGGAAGGAAAGCGTAATGATTTTGGAAATGTCATTTCCAAAACCAGGGGGGCATGTGTTATCACCAGAATTTGACCGAGTCAGAGGTGGGCCGCGATTGGAGATGGGCTTGAAGAATATCTATAGAAGAAATACATGAATCGGCCTTGTGTACCAAGTTTGGGCTAATTGCCCGTGTATCTGTACCATAGTAGGATACGTGTCGGTTAGAAGTTAGAGTTTAACCCGTGCACGGTTAGGTGCACGCCTGAATTAGAAAGTCCCCCGGACTATAAATATGTATCTAGGGTTTATGAAATAAACAACCAACGTTCAACACAAATCAATCTCGGCGCATCGCCAACTCCTTCGTCTCGAGGGTTTCTCCCGGTAAGCACCATGCTGCCTAGATCGCATCTTGCGATCTAGGCAGCACAAGCTTATTACGTTGTTCATGCGTTGCTCGTGCTGAAGCCTTTTTGATGGCGAGCAACGTAGTTATCTTAGATGTGTTAGGGTTAGCATTGTTCTTTGTATCATATGCTGTCGTAGTGCAACCCTTATACATCTAGCCGCCCTTACACCTATCTTAGGTGTAGGGGCGGCACCCCGCTTGATCATTGTTTAGTAGATCCGATCCGTTACGGTTGCTCCTTGTTCTTCAAGGATTAGTTTAATATCCGCAATAGTTAGGCCTTACAAAGGGTTGGAGGATCCAGCGGCATGTAGGGTGTAGTTTGCTAGCCCTAGACAGGATGTTCCGGGGATCAACCTCGTGTTGATTTTTAGGCCCTGTCTAGGATCGGCTTACGATCACCGTGCGCGAGCGCGAGGCCCAATCGTGAGTAGGATGATCCGATTATGCGGTGAAAACCCTAAATCGTCGTAGATCGCTTTAGCTTTATCTTGATTAAGCAGGACCACCATATATTCGTACACCTCGTACGAATCATGGGTGGATCGGCTCTTTGAGCCGATTCACGGGATAACCCGAGAGCCGATCGAGGCTCGTATTTAATGTTTACGTGTATGCCATGCGGGAAACTAAGCGAGGCATCATCCAACACCTTCCCGACCAGGTATAGGTCAGGTGGCACGCCCTTGCGACAAGCATCGGACGTGTGACCAGAAGGCTTTGCGGGCCGTCGCTCGGAGGGACCAGGGCCAGCCGCAGTCCTGGGAGATTCCCGGCTCTACGGTGTTGCCAGTCGCTGCCCGCCGGTGGGTTTCTGACCGCAACAATGGAACAAAGAAATCCATCAAACATAGCAAAACAGGCAATGCGAAATAAAAGGCAGAATCTGTCAAAACAGAACAGTCCGTAAAGACGAATTTTTAAGAGGCACCAGACTTGCTCAGATGAAAATGCCCAAATTGAATGAAAGTTGCGTACATATCCGAGGATCACGCACGTAAATTGGCAGATTTTTTAATTTTTCTACAGAGACTACTTGCTCAAATTCGTGACAGCAAGAAATCTGTTCCTGCGCAGTAATCCAAATCTAGTATTGGCTTTACTATCAAAGACTTTACTTGGCACAACAATGCAATAAAATAAAGATAAGGAGAAGTTGCTACAGTAGTAACAACTTTCATGACACAACAAAACAGTAGCAAAATAAAAGCTTGGGTTATCTCCCAAGAAGTGCTTTCTTTATAGCCATTAAGATGGGCTCAGCAGTTTTAATGATGCACTCGCAAGAAATAAGAGTTGAAGCAAAAGAGAGCATCAAGAAGCAAATTCAAAACACATTTAAGTCTAACCCACTTCCTATGCATAGGAATCTTGTAAATAAACAAATTCATGAAGCATAATGCAACAAGCATAGAAAGATAAAACAAGTGTAACTTCAAAAATTTCAGTATATAGAGAGGTGTTTTAGTAACATGAAAACTTCTACAACCATATTTTCCTCTCTCATCATAATATCCAGTAGCATCATGAGCAAACTCAACAATATAACTATCAAATGAAACATTCTTATCATGAGTCTCATGCATAAAATTAGTACTACTCCCAACATAAGCATAGTCATTCTTATTAATTGTAGTGGGAGCAAATTCAACAAAGTAGCTATCATTACTATTCTCATCATCAAATATAGGAGGCATAGTATAATCACAATAAAATTTACTCTCCATAGTAGGCGGCACCAAAAGACCACTATCATTATAATCATAATAAATAGGAGGCAAAGTATTATCAAAGAAAATTTTCTCCTCAATGCTTGGGGGACTAAAAATATCATGCTCATCAAACCGACCTCCCCAAGCTTAGAACTTTCTATATCATTATCAACAATGGTGTTCAAAGCGTTCATACTAATATCATTGCTACTAGCATGCAAATAAGGTTCCATAGGTTTTTTAATTTTCGCATCAAACAATCCATGTCTTAACTCAGGAAATAGAAAAAAAAGCTCATTGTTGTCCATTATGCCTTACTAGTGTTTAACAAGAAACAAAAAGATGCAATTGCAGGATCTAAAGGAAATAGCTTCGAGCACTCACACACCGGCAACAAGACTAGGAGATAGCTTAGTAGTCGGAAGATGTGAATACCATTTACCTTACCTCCCCGACAACGGCGCCAGAAAAGTGCTTGATGTCTACGGGTGCTTCTATTCTTGTAGACAGTGTTGGGCCTCCAAAAGCAGAGGTTTGTAGAACAACAGCAAGTTTCCCTTAAGTGGATCACCCAAGGTTTATCGAACTCAGGGAGGAAGAGGTCAAAGATATCCCTCTCAAGCAACCCTGCAATCACGATACAAGAAGTCTCTTGTGTCCCCAACACACCTAATACACTTGTCAGATGTATAGGTGCACTAGTTCGGCGAAGAGATAGTGAAATACAAGTAATATTGATGGATATGAGTAGTAATAACAATCTGAATAAAATATGGCAGCGAGTAAACATGCAACAGAACAGTAAATAAACGGAGATTCGATGTTTAGAAACAAGGCCTAGGGATCATACTTTCACTAGTGGACACTCTCAACATTGATCACATAATAAAACCACTCTACACTCTCTTGTTGGATGATGAACACCACTAATTGCGTAGGGCTACAAGAGCACCTCAATGCCGGAGTTAACAAGCTCCACAACATTCGATGTTCATATTTAAATAACCTTAGAGTGCATGATAGATCATTGCAATTACACCAAGTACTAACATAGCATGCACACTCGTCACCATCACACTATGAAGGAGGAATAGATCACATCAATAATATCATAGCAATAATTAACTTCATAATCTACAAGAGATTACAATCATAACCTACGCCAAGTACTACATGATGCACACACTCGTCACCATTACACCATGGAGGAGGAATAGACTACTTTAATAACATCACCAGAGTAACACATAGATGAATAGTGATACAAAGCTCATATGAATCTCAATCATGTAAGGCAGCTCATGAGATCATTGTATTGAAGTACATAGGAGACAGATCAACCACATAGCTACCGGTACAGCCCTTAGCCTCGATGGAGAACTACTCCCTCCTCATGGGAGACAGCAGCGTTGATGAAGATGGCGGTGGTGTCGATGGAGGAGCCTTCCGGGGGCACTTCCCCGTCCCGGCGGCGTGCCGGAACGGAGACTCCTGTCCCCGGATCTTGGCTTCGCGATGGCGGCGGCTCTGGAAGGTTTCTCGTACCGTGGCTTTTCCGTATCGAAGTTTTAGGTCAGGGACCTTTAAATAGGCGAAGAAGCGGAGTCGGAAGGCTGACGGGGGCGCCACACAATAGGGGGCGCCCCCCCATGGGCCGCGCCGCCCTAGCGTCTGGTGGCCCTGTGGCCCCCCTCTGGTGGCTCTCGGGTGTTCTGGAAGCTTCGTGGATTTCTAAGATGCTGGGCGTTGATTTCGTCCGATTCCGAGAATATTTCCTTACTAGGATTTCTGAAACCAAAAACAGCAGAAAACGGAACCGGCACTTCGGCATCTCGTCAATAGGTTAGTTCCGGAAAACGCATAATAATGACATATAATGTGTATAAAACATGTGAGTATCATCATAAAAGTAGCATGGAACATAAGAAATTATAGATACGTTTGAGACGTATCACTTGCATGCAGAGTGGTCAGTGATAATCATGTTGATGGGCATACACGCATGGGTGAATCTAGTTGTCCTCTAGTAATGCACGAGTTTTGCAAAGCAATGGTGGTAGTGTTGAGCAAGCACTGCTTGAGAGGGACAAATGTTGAGGACACCACTCGCCTCATGACTACTGCCTCATGACTACTGGCAATTCAAGGTTTTTTTAATGCTTAAAAGCATCAATTGCATGCACTGAAAATGGAAGAACTGTCTGTTTGCTTTGCAGTGGTAGTATAAAAGGCATGTTGATGGTTGCACAATCATTCTTGAAGAAGTGACATCTCAAGATCTCTAGATATGGCCTTCTTTCTTCTTCATGGCAGGTTCTCACAATGATATAAATGTGTTGCGGTGCTCTTCGGTTTTCTCCATACTTGTTGAAGGTCAGACGCCGGAGTGCAACTTTGAGGTCAACGGCCACGCCTACACAAAAGGGTACTACCTTGCGGATGGTATTTATCATGCATGGTCAATATTTATGAAGACAATCTCTGAACCTAAGAATAAGAAGGAATCTTCATATGCAAGAGAGAAAGAAGCTTGTAGGAAGGATGTGAAGCGGACATTTGATGTCCTGCAAGCTCGTTGTGTTGTTGTTCGGCACCCTGCAAGAACACGGATTCTAAACACAAAGTGAAAAGTGATAACTACTTGTGTGATCATGACAACATAATTGTGGAGGATGAGCACAAGGGAGCCCATCAGTTTTGAGGGTAGGACTTTCAAAGGCCTTTGATTGTGCCGGAACATCCACCACAAGAGTTTGAAACGTAGCTTCAGAAGCACTGTGATAGTTGTCACTAAGATACTCATGAACAACTTCAAGTTCAGTTGGTTGAGCACAAGTGGAACCACAATGGAAACAAATAGATCCATCTGAAACTTTAACACTACGGTTCCTATCCCCCCCCCCCCCACACACACACACACACAAACACACATTTTGAGGTCCTACAATGCAAAGTATATAATTTGAATGACATGGTGTGTTAAAAATACACACATGAGTTAACTTTGTTTGTCCTAAAAAAATGTTTTGCTAAACCATGTTTTCAACAAAAAAAAAGTACGAAAATATAGAATTAGGGCCTCTTTGGTTCAAAAGGTCATAAGCATTTTAGAGTACTAGTAAAATGCCCGTGCTCTTTCTTATGCGGATTATTTGATTTTTATAATGAAATTGTGTATGATCTTTTCCTAAGCATAGCCTTGCATCATATTTCATTTAAAAAATCCATCCACTCACATATCTTATAAAAATTGTTTTTATTTTTTGACTTTGCGGAATAATGGTATTACAATTTTACTTTCTTATGTTCTTTGACTTTCATTTAAATCAATTTATTAGGATTTTTGTTTCTTATTCATGTGAACCAAACACCCATCTTTGCAGGATTATTATTTTTTCTTACATTGTCTATTTGGCACATGAATTTATATCAAATCCGTGTGTCGCTTTCCTATTCTTATATGCTTATAGAGTCCTTCAAACAAAATAAGCTTTAATACGTCGTAGCTTTGAAAGAGCATTTCATGATCTCTAGGATTTTGTGTGTTTGACGACAACATCGGTGATTTTTAAATGTTGTGCTAAGTGATGTAGAGAACCTACTTAATGATCGTCGTCGGAATCGTCCCAAAAAACTAACAAGAAGAAACCCCAGTTTTCCTGGTTGTGCCAAGTCAAGGCGGCATTGCCGCTGCTGTGGAGGGCGGTACTGCCGCCAGTCCTGGCGGTAGTGCCTCAGCTCCTGGCGGTACTTCTAGTGTTGGTGGAGTGGCCACCTTGCTGGGCGGCACTGCCGCCCTTGTGGCTGGAACTGTTGTTGTATGTGGCAGCAGTGCCGCTGGAACAGGCGGCACTGCCGCTTGCTGCTAGCGGCAGTTCCGTCGGAGATCCTCTTTCAACGATGAATCTGGACATTCTTCCAGGAACGGTACTGCCTCCCATTTTCAGTGGTGGCGCCGCTGAAGACGCTCCAACGGTCAGAATCTGCTGAGGGGTATAAATAGGACCTTTCCCCTACCTTGGAAGTTTGCTCCTTTTTCTCAAGAACATCACCTCAAGCTGTGCCACTAAAATCATCAGGTCTCCTCCCTCAACCACCCAAAGATCTTGATCTTTAAATAATCAAAGGAGAAGACCCCGATCTACATCTTCACCAAAGCGATTTGCATTTTCCCTCATTTGCTTGAGGGCCCCTTTGATAGTGTTTCTTTTGGAAATCCTAGTTCTTGTTACTTCATTTGATCTTGTTGTTGTGTTGTAAGAGCTATTGGGAGCCTCCAATTCAGTTGTGGATGCGTGCCCTAAGAATCTTGTAAAGGCCCGATTTCCGCCTAAAGGAAATCTCTTAGTGGAAAAGTGAGCTAGGCCTTCGTGGCGTTGCTCACCGGAGAATAGGGTGAGGCCTTTTGTAGCGTTTTTAGGCCTTCATGGAAACCACACCCCTCCAACGTAGACGTACTCCCCTCAAAAGGAAGGAACTACGGGAATCATCCCTTGTGTCTCCGCGTGCTCCACTCTCGGTTACCTCTATCCTTTTATTGCATTACTATATCTTGCTTAGTGATATCTTGCTTTGTTGTGTATCTTGTCATCTAGATAAATTCACATAGTTGCATATATAGAGAATTTACCTTTGTGTCAAGCCTTAATTGAAAAAGAACTAAAAATTGGGTAGCACCTATTCACCCCCCCCCCTCTAGGTGCGACATATGATCCTTTCAAGATGACGGTGCCACTGGTGGCCGCGACTACTGATCTGCCTCCAAATGGTCTCCAGCGGTGCCGACGGTGGCCGATTGGTGACCGGCGAGCTCGGATTCGTCCATGGTGGTTTAGAAGACTATTTTGTGGGGGATATTTTCGATGTTACATACCCTATCAAGATCTGTTACATGTGTAGCTTTTTTATGGTTTGTAAGTATGTGCAAAGTGATATAATAATTTTTATGTATATGATACATAGAGGTTGTGCCAATGTTGCATATGTATCTGTAATATTGGACAATTTAGGGGAAAAAAGTTAGATATGGTGCAAAAAAATGTTGGAAAACGATGTAAGATTTTCGAAAATGTTAGATACGCAGAGAAAATGTTTCATTCAGAATTATTTTTGTACCATTTACCATAATTTCACGATTTCAATAGACTATAGGAAAACTGTTACAAACAAATGTTACATACTCTGAAAAAAACTGATACATACCAATCGTTTTTATATTGTAATCAGACGTGCGAGAACCACCCACTTAAGTGCATCTGATGCCTCAGAGAATCTCTAGCAGAGCCCGTAAACGGGCTGAAACCGAAAAATAACCGCCAGTTTACGGGTTCGGGATGAAAAATGGCGCCGATCAGTTACCGTAAAAGGGCCAGAACCGAGAAAAAAAATTCGGACCGAGACCGAAAACCCAAATCTGCCTGTATTTGTAGGGGTCGCTCGAGCGAACCGAACGCTCGATCCCTATCTAGGGCGCGCTGAAATTTCAGCTGACGCAACCGCTCGCTCTCTCCCTCCCCGCGCCGCCACCACACTCCACCGCCGCCGCACCGCCCGATTCGCCCGAGCCCCGCATCCCGGAGCTAGCGCAGGTCGCCCCGCACCCCGCCCGCTGTTCCTCGCCCGACTCCGGGTGCCGCCGCCGGCGCCCCCACCGCCGCTCCATCTGAATCGAGGATGAGCTCGGGCGATGAGTTCGTCGATGTCGATCTGTCGGATTCTTCGAGCTCGGACAATTCCGCCCTCGACGAGCTGCTCCAGGACGACGAGATGGAGTCCACCATGCTCCTCGTCTTCGTCAAGGAGATGGAGGACCGTGCAAAGCTGCTGAATCGGAGGCGCGGGTCCGTGTTGGGCCAGAATCACATCCATCGAAATCGCCTCCTCGGCCATGAGCAGATGATGGAGGACTACTTTGCCGAGGTATCTACCTATCCTCCCCATCTATTCCGTAGGAGGTATTGCATGCGGCGTAGCTTGTTCGTCCGAATTATCAAGGCATGCGAAGCCAATTCGTATTACTTCAATAAACATAGGAATGCCGCCGGGGTGATGGGTTTCAGCGCGTTCCAAAAAATCTCTGCTGCCATGAGGGTCATTGCTTATGGTATCCCTGCGGATTACACTAGCGAGTATCTTCGAATTGGCGAAGATACTACATCGGCGTCGGTGCGCAGGTTTGCTCGCCTGATTATCAAGTTGTTTGGGCCAACCTATCTCCAAGCGATTGATGGAGATAAATGAGAAAAGAGGTTGGCCGGACATGGAAGAATTGTCCAAAGGCATGGCATGGACAGTACTGTGGCAAGAGCAAAGATGCAGCCATTGTAGTTGAGGCCGTTGCATCACAAGATTTGTGGATTTGGCATTATTTTTTTGGTTTACCGGGATACTCAATGACATCAACGTGCTGCAAAGGTTCCCTTTGTTTGCCAATTAGAAAATGGGGAAGCACCACTTACAACTACAAGGTCATGAACAATGAGTACACAATGGGATATTACCTAGCCGATGGCATCTATTCAGATTGGGCAACTTTTGTTAAGTCTGTCAAGGATCCCCAAGATAGAATAGAAGAATTTTCCAAAGCTCAAGAAACAGCTCGCAAGGACATTGAGAGAGCTTTTGGTGTTTTGCAAGCAAGGTTTGCCATTGTTCGTGGCCTAGCCCGACTTTGGGACAAGAAAACCCTTGTCAATATCATGACATGTTGTGTTCACAACATGATCATCAAGGATGAAAGAGAGTTGAGCTTGCCCCGCTTCTATGACAATGTTGGCACCCGAGTGGAATCCCAACGCAATCAGGATCGCATTGAAGCTTTCCTTGAAACTCATCGGCAGATTGAGAATGCCAGTACCCATGCCCAGCTCGTCTATGATCTGAAGATGCACCACTGGCAGCGACATTGCCGTCGCCTTTGATCCTACCATTTCATTCATTTGTTTGTCACATGTATCATTGTTGAGACATTTGTTCATTTGTCCAATTTTTCGAGAGTTGTTGTAATTTGGTTGAGACATTTTTCATTTGTTCAATTTTCCTAAAACTGTTGTAATAATTTGGTTCAGACTATTGTTTACGTGTTGTAATAATTTGGATGATTATTTGATTAATTATGATCGGTTGGTCTATGTGTTGCATATGCATTCTATGAAAAAACCCTACCTTTACGGGTTTGGAATCCGCTGACGCAGAACATAGCCCGTAAACCAAAACTAAAAACACTGGTTTACGGACTCTGTTCCACGCCAGCCATTTTACGACCCGTAAACACGAGTTCGATGCACTGAATTCCGGATTTTCGGTTCACGTTTTTACGGGCTCTGCTAGAATGCTCTTAAAAGGGGCTGCTCGTTTGCCTAGCTACAGCCGGCTGTAGCCTAGCGCTCGTCTATTTTTTATCACGTATGATGCTACATTTTTTTTTCTCTAATAATAACTAAATTTGAGAAAGTTTAACTTAACACGAAAGCTAAACTACAATTGTTCACAGAACGGAGCGGGCATCGGATTTTAGGTCGGGCTTATCAGACCAGGTCGCTCTATCAGGTGGTCCTAGTCCTACAAGGCATCCACAGTGACACACAACCAGGCATGAACCGGGCCGCGAGAGTGTCATTTTCCTGGCGCGCAACTCGTCGGCTGACTTGGACGCTTCTCCTGGCAAACGAATACTGTCCCAGTAGGCACTAGCAATACCCGACACAACACGCTGGTACAAAAATCACGGCACATCACATCTACCACTGACCACTCCACAGCTCATATAGAAAGAGAAGAAAATCACAGCTTTGCAACATCCCAATAATAATGCGAGAAACGCAATCCAATCGATGGATGTGCAACATGCCAACATTATTATAGGCCTACATCACGACCCACAAATTAAGTGGCGATCAGGGAACGCTCGCCTGCTGAGTGCTGAGTGGCTGCCGCGTCGGCTTCGCAGGAAAACGACGCACGACTATAGCTGCTGCGCCTTGCTTTGGCATTCCCGATTTAACAAACTGCAACAGGAGAATAATATTGCAGATGCGTCCACTGAAACACACTCTCCTATCGCACAAAAGGAAAGAAAAATGACCGAAAGGCCTCGGCGATGTGGTCGTCGGCGTGGACACCAAATCCGGCAAGGCAGTGATCGTGGATCTCGCGGATCTTGTCGTGATCGCGTGCGTAGGCCACAGCCACAAGTGGGTGTGTGCGCGCCAATCATTGCTCCGGCGATGCCCTTTCGCGCCAATCATTTTCACCCATAGGAGGAAGAAGAGGAAGGAACGGACCCTTCACCTCCGTTTTGAGGATGCCGACGCTGCGTAAGGGCATTTTCAGCGGCGCGACGTATTTTAATGTCCGCGAGCGTCCGTTTACGTCGCGCCGGACGCTAAAATGACCGTTTTTATCCGCGCGTCCGTTTGTGTTTGGGGTCTGCTCCAGCGGGGCGACGCATTTTTTCCCCCCTTTTCTCAATTAAACATAGTTTCAAAATATTACATTACATTTTGAAACATAATTTTACACAAACTAACACATAGTTAGGAACATGGTTTACACAAACTAACACATAGTTTGAACTATGGTCGACACAAATATAATTTTTTTTTAAATAGAAGCCAGTTGTGTTTATTTCCGTATGTTCGCTGCCAAGAAAGAACATTCGAGGGCACACCCAATCACCCAAACTGGAAAATCCAGCGGGAGGAGATGGTGCCCTTGTTGGTTCTACCGATGAGGCGAACAGTACGAAACCTCGACTATCGGCTTCGTCCGGCCCGTAGCCGATTCGCCGCAAAGAAAGAACACTCGACGTTCTAACTATCGGTGTCGGAGCCGGAGTCGTCGGTGTGGTAGTGCTCGCGGCAGGCTGTGTCGTCGAACACCTTGACGATCATCTCGCCGTCCCCTCGTAGAGGAAGGTGAGCCGGCAGCCGGGCTCGAGCGCGAGGTCGCGGCGAATTTGTCCCACCCCGTGTGCGGGTACATCTTGCCCTACCCGTCGAACATGACCTCCACGGTCCGGCGGCGCAGGTTGCGGACTCGGCCTCCCGTAGCCGCAAGTGCGCCGGCTCGACGCCGTCAATGAACTCGGCGAACTTGTCCGGTGGCCGCTTGATGACGAGTGGGTCGTCGTCGATGCGGAGGAGGAACTCGAGCGGCGCTCCTCCCTGCGAGGACGAGGAGGGCGCGAGCGACGGCGAGCGGCCGGGCCGTAGCTGCTCCACCACGGCGGCCCCTGCCCCGGCCACGGGGCGCCCGTGGCCGCGGCCTCGACCGCCTCGCAGGCCACCAGGCCCGGCCATGGACTTCCTCGCGGGCTTGGCTGCGTCACAGGAACACCTAGGCGGCGCTACGGTCGAGCTTTGTGGCGGCTAGGGTTTCTTTGGAGGTCTGGATGAGGAAGAAGAACGCGCGCCCCCTTTATATAGGCCGGCGGCATGCGGTGGCCGCGGGACGCGTGGCGTCGCCATTAACCTGGTTGGCGGAGGTGGGCGGCCGCTCGGCAGCCGAGGCATCGTCGCCATTAACGTGGCGCAGAGTGCCGAAGCGACGCAGCTTTGCAGTCGCTGGCGCGTTTGAGAAGACGCATCGACGCAGGGTCGCTGCCAGGCGGCCCAGCCGAAACGTCCGCCAGACACGAGCGGACGTTTCCGGACGTCCGCGGAGACGGATCCGAGGCGCATATTTGGGCTAGGTTTGCGTCTTCGCGGACGGCCCGGTCACTTTGCGTCGCCCCGCTGGAACAGGCCCCAGACGCATTTCCGGTCACGGCGGACGCTCAGCGTCCGTTTGCGTCGCGCCGCTGGAGATGCCCTAAGGGTATTTCCAACTGGGTAACGTATTTTGGACGTCTAAATTGTCAACGGACGTCCGTTTGTGTCGTCTGGCGAACGCGAAAATGACCGCGAGGCGCGATATTATCCGTTTGCGTCGGCGGCCACCCCCAGCGGTCCGACGCATTTTGGACACCACACTGTTTTGTTTCCCTTTTTGTTGAAGAACTCCCCAATTTATACATTGGTTGTAAGTTGTACTTAACGAATCTTTGAAAGAGCAAATTCAAACGCGAAAATAAGTTGTACTGATTATGAACTAATTCTCGAATCGAACAAGTTCAAACATATTTAACATACAAACTAGAGAAGAAATTTAAAAATAAAGAAATTATAAGCTAATTCTTGGCCTTCTTGTTAGAAGGCCCTGCCTCGTTATCCTCAGGGACGCGCCTCTTGCTTGTCACCTCCTCCTCGGAAGAGGAACTGCCGGACGACGCGCCTGTGGAGCTTGAGTTCCAGTCGGACGACTGGTCAGTGGCGTCTTCGTCGTTGTCGTCGATGAACGGACGACGACGCGCCGCCTGCGCCCTTGCCCGGGCCCTTGCCGCCGCCTTCTCATCCGCCGCCTCCAGCGCCTCCAGACGTGCGAACTTGGCGTCAGAGTCCTCCTCCTCCTCCTCCTCCTCCTCCTCCTCCTCCTCCTCCTCCTCCTCCTCCTCCTCCTGGCCGTCGCTGCCAACGACGCCTCCGTTCTCCTCGACCTCCCTCGGCGGGGAGCCAGGGTCGCTGGGCGTCGCAGACATTTCCCACCAATGCCGCCATCCTGGCGGCTGGCTTGCCCTCGTTCTCCGAGTCCGACGACAAGGACAAGTTGCTCATGGCGCCTGGCTAGCCGGTGTTGGAGAAGAAGAAGAAGATTGTCAGGCGGTTCGACGTGAATTACATCATGCGCAGGGGTTATATTCTGCAGGGATTAATGGTGGCGCGTATAACGAAGAGGCATGCGGTTGCTCTTCTGTGGCGGTTCGGCGCTCCATTCCGGCGGTTGGTGGGTTGATCGGCGCGGTTGCCACTTCGGCGGTCGGCGCGCTTGTTGTGCTTTAATTCGAGGCCGATCGAGACAGGGTCGCTGCTAGGCGGGCCCGTGGAGGAAGCGAGCGGACGCTAGGCGCGACCGCGCAGCGTCCTTGGAGACGCAAACGTGTCGCATATTTGCGCCGCGTTTGCGTCGTGCGGACGCCATGGACACGATGTGTCGCCCCGATGGAGCAGGGTGCATACGCATTTCCGGTCCGTGCGGACACAAACGGTCGCGCAGTGTCCGTTTACGTCGTCCCGTTGGAGATGCCCTAAAACCCCGGCTACTTGTCGGATCAACTCGCTGGAGCGAGGGTTTTGAGCTGTGCATCAACTGCACTTTAAGCACCAAGCCTATCAACTCCAACCGCGTTGTCCATTTCGAATATAGAAAGCGTTCGATTTCATATGTTAGCGGGCGGGTAGACAGAAAAAATGGACCGTGTTCCTTTAGAGCATGTCTAACAGACCCCTTAAATTTCTACCCCGTATAACACGAGTAGAGGGCCCTGTATTCGATTTTGATCGGCCGAAAACTCGTCCGAGCTAGCAGACCCCGTATCTCTAAACTGTAAAAGGGTATATTCCTAGAATATGCCAATTTTCTTTTTTTCCTCTTCTTCCTACTCTCCTTCTTCCACCTCCAGCCCAACCCTCGCCTCGACCCGCCCGGCCGGCCGCCGCCCCTGCCCGCCGCCACCGGCCATGGGCCGGCCGCCCCCGTCCGCCCGCCCGCCCCCGCCTGCCCCCGCCCGCCCCGACCACGGCCGCGCCCACCCGTCCCCGCCCGCCCGCCACGGCTCCGTCCACCCGACCACGCGCCGACCACGACCACGCCCGCCCCGACCATGCCCGCGCCCGCCCGCCCCGACCACGCCCACGCCCGCCCGCCCCGACCACGCCCGCGCCCGGCCCCGCCTGCCACTGCTCCTTCCTCGTCGACCACGCTCCCGCCCGCCCGCCACTGCTCCGTCCGCGTTGACCACGCCCGCGCGCCCCTGCATCTCCGGCTTGGCCGCAGCTGCCGCTCGCACCGCGCCGCGCCTCGCGCGCTCCCCGCCCGTGCCGGCTCCGGCGCCATCGGCTGCACACGCGCCTAGCTGCTCCAACCGTCGCGATTTTCTGAAAGTTCAGCGCGCCACGAGTGGGGGGTTGGCCCTGTATTCAGCCTCCCGCCCCGTACAAGTAAGGGGTGAAGACCCGCCCCGTAATCGAAAACAGCAAAAATCGGAGCGGGGGCCGTTTTTACGGGGTCTGCTAGACGGCCGGGTAGAAGCGAAACCCGTATTTCGGCGGTTATTATACGGGTTTGGCCCTTTTAAGGGGTCTGTTAGACCTGCTCTTAGGTAGCCCATTGGATGCTAGCTTTTGGTGCCTGCACATAATCAGACATAATGTGTCTGTTTGGACGCATCCATTGAAGATGGCCTAAAGAGCTCGAATAAAGATACCAAGGTAAAATGTAGGCTCGGTGTTCGCTTCATTGGAGGGAAACTACGCCACCATTAAAGATGTACGAGAATACACTAAGGGTTCACAAGCGCCATGAAAGCTTACCTTCCTCTCTGTGAAACTCCTCCACAAAGTAGAAGCTAACACTAGTGCTAGAACATCGAGACTCGAGAGAACCCACTTGGAAGTGAAAGTATGATAGCACCCACAGCAGGATCACATATAGTCTTGATGCACACCGTGCTAACAGAAGTTACCAGTGAGTACCATCATAGGAGATATGCTCAATCGAGATATTCTATCGCTGAAACAAAAAGAACCTAGCCGTGCAAGGCGGTAATGTAAGTGTCATGGGATTTTCGATGGCTAGACTGGAGGCATGTGTCTTCACGATAAGCCACGCATGCTAAAATAGGTGCAAACGACCTGCATTGTTACAAAATGCTACTTTCACGTGCTTTAATATATGTAGATGTGCGCCATTGCTTACACTGAGAAAACTTATTTGGAAATTTGTTACCTTGTGTGGTAAGAAACTTGCATGAAAAGATGGATTGCACAACAACCTATTTTCATGTGGATGACATTTTGACTAGTATACGACTTAGCTGGTAAGTAATCTTTGGTAAGGTGGTGAATTTCCGTTGGTAACAATACATTCATTAGTTCACAACTCTATGGCTTTGCCACTCCCTATCTTTGGGTTTGTTAGGCCGAAGGGTTGAATCGACTATCCCAAGAAGAGAAAGGATGGCACTAGAAAATCATGAAATTATGGAGAAAATGGTGGATAGTATTCATGAGAAAAGATAGCGTATACAGTTGGATTGCCATGGATCAATCCTCTAAATCTGGTGCATGCATTAGGTCATTGATCATTAAGAGTTAACATACAAGGACGAGGTGAGCAGTAAGTAAGCTTGTGTGACAAGACATTTGACTTGTGTTACTAGTGAATGCCTTGCATGGTAAGTGAGATTGAATGCCAATATAATTACTACTATGCATAGTCACTTACTTGGTTTGTTAGAAATCTTGTGTGACAATATTGAATTGCATAGAATGTTATCTCACACTTGGCTTGCACTACAAGTTATATTCTATGAGAAGCAAACGAGAACATACACTTTTTACTCTTAGGAGGTTGGCTATATAGGATGGCCATAAGGGTCCAAATGATCATGAATGGGAGATAGGAAGAGAAACACACCGAAATTTGGTTGTTCAAGCTCCATTTGTCTTTCTGCTCCACTTGTTTTCAAGTCATGTAAATAGGTGCTAGAACACCAAGACACATTTTGTTTCCATCCATGTACATGTGGATATTTTGGAGGCACTGCTCATTGTGAAGATAAGAACGACCCTCAAGTTGTAAATATTATAAGGTGTTGTTGCGGGGGAAAGTCAAGGAAGAAGTATGACTACTTCCTCTACTAGGTGTGTGACACTTCGAACAGCTTCTACTACCAATATGCCGCACTGCGTGTCTAGAGGTAATACTATGATCCTAAAATGTGTGCATGTTAGAATATTGATATATATGCTATAACAGCCTACATGCATTCCCCAATAGTGTTAACGCCGGGCCTAATGGAGATTATATCTTGAGGGGCTTTGTTCCTTCTATACAGTAATATGATCATTGATGCATGAGCTATTACATTCGATGTCTTTGTTCCATCATACGCTTTGCAGGCTTTGGCACATTTACCTCACCAACATCGTCATCCTCGTTTTCTTATGTGTCTGAAGGACAGGCAGAAGCTACTCTCAACAGATTTCCAAACTCCCCTTCCTGCAAAGATTCAAACTAAAACACGAGGTGTTTGTCAACAACACTTAACAGCTGGACGGGAATTAAACAAAAAACAACCATTATTGCAGGAATTTGTAGCATAGAAAACAAAAAATTTCCTACCGCAAGAACGAATAACAAGCCAAGATATATTCTAGTAGATGGTAGCAACGAGGTGAAGATAAACATACCCTCGAAGATCGCTAAGCGTTAACAAGATAAATCTCGTGGTGGATGTAGTCGATCACTTGCCGCTTTCAAAAGCGCGTAGAAGATCTTGACGGTGCCACAATCAGGCAGCACCTCCGCACTCGGTCACACGTACGGTGTTGATGACGACGTCCTTCTCCCCGTTCCAGCGGGCAGCGGATGTAGTAGATCCTCCTCGGAATCCCGCCAGCACGACGGCGTGGTGACGGTGGTGGTGGAGATCTCCGGCAGGGCTTCACCGTAAGCACTGCCGGAGAAGAAGGAGGAGGGAGTAGCTAGGATTTGGGAGAGGGGGTGCTTGGGCACCGGCCTGGGAGCCCTTTGGTGGTGCGGCCAAGAGGTAGTCAGCCCCCTCCCTCTCCCCTTCATTATATAGGTGGACCCCCCTAGGGTTTGCCCAAAATCCGAATAAGAGTCAAACTCAAAAACTTCCATATTGGTGAAACATAGGGGAAGTGGGACTCCTCCCTTTCCTTCCCCTATGGCCGGCCATGGTGGTGGAGTCCACCATGGACTCCACCTTCCCCTTTGGTCGGCCTAGGGTTTGTGGAGTCCATCCGGGACTCCACCTTCCATGTTGATTTCTTCCGGAAGGTTCTAGAACATTCTAGCGCCTTCCATAAATGCACCGGATCATTTTCAAACTTGGAAAGTGACTTCCTATATATGAATTTTATTCTCCGGACCATTCCGGAACTCCTCGTGATGTCCTGGATCCCATCCGAGACTCCGAACAACATTTGAACTCCATTCCATATTTCATATCTACTTAAAACGACATCAAACCTTAAGTGTGTCACCCTACGGTTCGAGAACTATGTGGACATGATTGAGACTCCTCTCCGATCAATAACTAATAGCGTGATCTGGAGATCCATAATAGTTCCCACATATTCAACGATGACTTCGTGATCGAAAGAACCATTCACATAAATTAACAATTCCCTTTGTCTCGCGATATTTTACTTATCCGAAGTTTGATCGTCGGTATCTCCATACCTAGTTCAACCTCGTTACTGGTAAGTACTCTTTACTCGTACCGTGATATGATATCCCTTGTGAACCAGTCACATGCTTGCAAGCTAATTAGATATCATTCCATCGAGAGGGCCCATAGTATATCTATCTGTCATTAGGATGGACAAATCCCACTATTGATACAAGTGCCTCAACCCTATACTTTCCGAACACTTAATGCTACCTTTATAACAACCCATTTACGCAGTAGTCTTTGGTGTCATCAAAGCATCCATCCGGTGTAGGTGATTAACAAGATCTCATGGTCGAAGGATTAAGTTACTATGCATATTAAAGCTTGAAGCATAAAGAACTAAATGACTTGATCATATGCTACGCTTACTATGGGTGTATGTCCATCGCATCATTCACCTAATGATATGACCTTGTTAATAATAACATCCAATGTTCATGATCAGGAATTCATGATCATCTATTGTCAACACCCGGATTTTTAAGTCCAGATGCCTATTATGCCATACATCGCAATCCCAGGAATATTGTTTTTGCGAGACATAATAGATTGATATCACAGAACATCATTCATTACAAACCATAATTGTCTTACGTCAAAGGATCACATGATCCAGTCTTAATACAACATAGTGGATCTAGAGATCCTATTACAAAACACACAACGGAAGTAGCGTAGTAGCGGTTGCGGTCCATCTGTTCCACAGGCAACTGTTGACGTCAGGAGTAGTCCTAGTTATCATAGACGTCCTGCTGTCCATCCTCCTGGTACTGGTTCTCCTCTTCATAGTCTGGCCATTTGAATAGCCAGGGACAAAGCCATGAGTACTTTAAAGTACTCGCAAACTAATACTAATGTAAGCACTATCAGCTATGGTAAGAGGGTGCTAAGCTCTAGGTTTATTTGCATAAAGCCAATTTTATTTCATACGCACTTTAGTAATAAAAGACTCTTTATTTGCCTAACTTACTCAAGTGAGAACATTAGTGTTATTCCCACAACTCTGTTGTGATTTAAGTCAAAATTCACCTTTCAAGTTCAAGTCACAAGTCATATGTCATATTTTGAAAATGGGCTGATGACGAAACAGTATGGCCTTTCCAATCGTCCATAACCGTGGACACGGCTATTCGAATAGTTTTACGCTCTGCAGAGGTCGCACACTTTTGCCACAACATTTGCAATAATCCGTCGAGGTTAATCGGCCCTGATTTGTCACACTCCGTGTGCGGACTACCAACCATAACCTTTCACTTACATACCCTAGTATAGGCACCTCTCCCCATGAGCTTCGCCTCCCAGTGAAGACAAACCGTAAACCTGGGAACTGCAAAGGGATTGGGCCGGACATTCACCTCATTTCACGTCATTTCACTTTCAACGGAGGCAGCCTCGGCATAACCCCTATGACGCTTGTTCAGAGGGAACCCATACTAAAATACACAAGTTTCTAGTTAAGCCCTACCCAGATTCAGGTATTGTGGGGGTACTCAAAAATTGGAATGGTATCGCATCCGAACCCAACCATCAGTTTTTGTAAAGTTCACCATGTCATTCACAAGTCATATTCACCTTCAAAATCTTTCAATAGAATGAATCATCATTCCAAGGTTTTCAAAGTCATTTGTTCCACATGTATCCCATCTAGAGTAGTCAATTTTAGTTTTAGCACTAGCAACTAGTCATGAGGGGTGCTAACTAGCTTGTATCTATCTAGACTAATTTTGATGCTCTTGTAACACTCTATACTTAGACCAAAGTGAACTATGCACAAAATAAACTTTGATAAACCAAAGTAAAGCTTGTAAGAATAAAACTTGGGATTGGATCCTTAACACAAAGTAATATTGTAGTGATGCCTTGCTCTAGTAGAGCTTTGCATTAGGGTAGCTTGGGAATAGTTTGCAATAATATAGCTTGCATTAGTCTAGCTTGCCTTGCTTGGTGTAGTGATCAAAGTTTTCTTCTTCTTCCTCGTAGACTTCTTCTTCCTCGTAGCACTCGGGACTAGCGTCTATAAATGAATACGAGATACACAATCACCAAACAAATACTTAAGTAAACTAGTAACCATAATGGTTCACAAAAGATGACCTATTATCATCACAAGCATCCATATTAGGGTTTTACTTTTATTTACTTTGAAAAGTAATTTCCTCTTATTGAAATATTTGCTAGGGTTTCCATTTATTTCCTTTGAGAAATAATTTCCTCTCATTGAATCTTGTTAATATTTAATCTCCTCAAATGATAAAGTATGAGTACATGTTGACCAAGGTCAACACTTCATATTTACAATTTGGGAAAAATGATTTAAATGAGATACTTCATCTCATGAAATTTAAATACTACTATGGAACAATTTAATATCACTAAGTAATTAAATATGAGGTGCTATAGAATAAGGTCATTACCTCATATTGGATTACTTAAGACAATGAGTGAAATGAGAGAGTACCTCTCATACTATTTAAATAAATTAATTGAGATAATTTAAATGGACTAGAAATGGCCACATAGCCATTATTTTGCTCTAGCCCATGATCATCTGAAACAACTATGTTATATTTTTGCATAAACAATTATAGTATGTGAAATGTGAATTATGAGAGTTAGAATCATCTCAAAATAATTTATGGTTGATTTTAAATAAATCATTGAAGTTTGAAAAGCTACTGCCTTGTTATTTTTATTACATGAGTTCTACAAAGAACTAGGGTTTGAGACTAGTGGGGTTTGATAGATAATTTCACAATCTTTCCAACAATATAAAATTCATCAAATTTGGCTCAGTGGACTTGAAGTTATTTAATTTCTAGCAAAGCACCAGTGTTGATTTGAATTTAAATCGAATTAAAGAAATTTGAATGAAATGGACGCGCGGGAAACGAATTGGGTCGGCCCAGCTGTGCTCCAGTGCGTAGCGGGCCACCTGACACTGGGTCCCGCCCGTCAGTCACACTTAACTAGCGAAATGGTATGAGCAGAGGGAGGCCGTAGGATTAGATTAAGATCGAACGGTGCAGGAGCGTCGTCGTCTCCAGCGAGAGGAGGCTATTGGCGCGGCGAGGCTAGGGGGTTGGCGAGCTCACCGGCGGCCGGCGATCGTCGGAGTTGGCGCAGGAGGAGGTTGTCGAGGACGGCGGAGCGTCTAGTACCGGTGGCGTCGCCGGAGGTGACTCCAATCAACGGCTGCTTCTACGGCGGCTCCACGGGCTCCGGCGGTCAAATTGGCTACCTACGGTGTAAATTGGGCAGAGGGAGAGCTCGAGGATGATCAGAGACGAGAGGAGAGGCGAGTGGTGTGAATATTTCGAGAGGAGAAGGCCTCCTTTTATAGGATTGAGGTGTGGCTGAGGCGCACGGGGCAGGTCGTCGATGGAGGCGACGTGACAGGGGCGGGCGCGGACCAATGGCTATGTCTGGGAGGTAGCTGGGTCAGAGGGGCGCGAAAGGAAGGAGCGAGGGGAGTGCTGACGCGATGGCGCGAGTGTGCGCACTGGCGCGTCCAGTGACAGGTCTGGACGCGCTCTGGCGTGGCCTGGCGTGTCTGGGCGTGTCGAGTGCTGGCCAATGTCGTGCTTGTCTCCGGCCAGGGATGGTACAAGCGTGTTCAAAAGGGTGTGGTGATCCTTGTTGACATGGTGAAGGGGACCAGGGAAGAATGGAGAGGAGGAGTGGCATGGTGATGTCATGGTGCACGACATGGTTGCAATGTGATCATGTCTCCACTTTTATCATGTCTCCAAGGCCTGGCATGGTGTACTGGGTGTAAGAGGAGGTCCATGATGACAGAAAGTGTGAGGGTTTAGTCTAAAATCCAATGAATATTAGATAGTATGCTCAAAGTCATTAAGTGCACACCAAGTGTTTGTGTTAATGGCCGCAAGAGAAATATTTTTGAATTTTGAAAAAATATTTTATGGAGATGGTTCAAATAATGTTTGACACACAATGGTGGTGGTGGGGTGCAAAATGGAATTGATTTGTGAAAATTCAAAATATGCATAATCTAGAATCTGATTCAATGTCACCACTTTGTATCCTTATATTAAAGAATTGGGAAGGAATTAGACAAGGTGGTCAACACCAAAGTTGTTCACCTTGATGATGTCTTGGATGAGGTGCAAAGAGTTGAGAGAGTTTGGTTTAAGAATCTCTTAATACAGGGGCTAAAGAGGGTAAGATGTTAAAAATGGCACAAGTGACCATTATCACATGTCACTTGATTTTGATTTTTCTTTTAATTTGATTTGGTTTTTATTGATTCAAAAGTGATTCTTATTAGTTTAGTAACACTTCCAAACCATTGACACCATTCAAAATGGCCTAGGTTGAAGATTTACAAAAATGGCCATAGCCTCATATGAGGTGATATTCTTATTTTCTTTTTCTTCTATTTTATTTCACTTGATTCTCTTAGGCATGGCTTAGGGTCCATTTAAGGTTAGATTGGGTTTAGTAAAGGTTTCAAACCATTTGGTTAAAGTATGAGGGCATAGGTCAAGATTTATCATTATGGCTATATGCCTCATATGCCTCTATGTATATTTTTATTTTATTTTTGTTTCACCTTTGCTTTAGTTGGTAAGTGATAGGTTGGGTTTGTTGAGGTTTTTCAAACCATCTAAACAAGGTAGAACATGGCATAGTTTATTATTTGTAAATATGGATATTTGCTCACATAGGCTTCTCTTTTTAATTTAATTTCTTTTTATTTTGTTTTAGCTTGGATGGTGAAAAGAAGAGTAAGGTTTAGGGTTTAGGAGCATTTCAAAGTAATTCACATAAGCATCATGGCAATATCACAACATATAAGCATGAGTACTAGGCACAACCTCTAACTCAATTAAAGTTCTTGTTGGTTCCAAATTTTGGAAATAGGGAAATTCATTTTCTCTTTGTTTTAAAATTTGGGATGTTACAAACCCTTCCCCCTTAAACAAATCTCGTCCCGAGATTTTAAGAAAATTTAGGTTCCTAAGAGAGATTGGGCAATTGGGTTAACAGGAAAACATACTCTGCATGGTCTGGGGTGCTTCCTGGACTTCTGTGGCACTCATGTGGTAGAGACGGCCGTTGCGGTTGTTCGGGTTCTTTTTTGCTGCGAAGCGGCGCTGTTGCTGGGCAGGTGCAGCGGTATTGGGGGAGTCTTTGCTAACCTTTTGGGGCACTCATTGGAGTAGTGACCCACAATTCCACATTCATAACAAGTTATGGTGGACTTGTCCTTTGGGGTGACGGGAACAGCGTTGCTTCCAGTCCTTGGGGCAGTATTGGGGTTGTTATTGTTACCATTGGGGTGATTGTTGTTGTTGTTGTTGTTGTGGTTGTTGTTGTTGTTGCTGTTGCTGTTGTTGTTGTTGTTGTTGTTGTTGTTGTTGTTGTTGTTGTTGTTGTTGTTGTTGTTGTTGTTGTTGTTGTTGTTGTTGTTGTTGTTGTTGTTGTTGTTGTTGTTGTTGTTGTTGTTGTTGTTGTTGTTGTTGTTGTTGTTGTTGTTGTTGTTGTTGTTGTTGTTGTTGTTGTTGTTGTTGTTGTTGTTGTTGTTGTTGTTGTTGTTGTTGTTGTTGTTGTTGTTGTTGTTGTTGTTGTTGTTGCTACCTCCGGGCTTCGGTGGTCCTCCATTGTTGTTGGTGTAGTTCGGGCGGTACGTCTGAGCCGGTGGCTTGTTGTGTCTTGGGGCAAATCCTCCAGATGAATTGTTGCGGTACTTCTGGGTATTGTGGGGTCCATTCTGGTGCATCATTCTTCGCTTGCGGTTCTCGATGGCTTGGTGTAGCTTCCCTTCCATCTGGATGGCAGAATCTACAAGGGCTTCCAAGTCAGCAAACAGAATGTTTACTAACACAGTCTGCATCTCATCGTGCAGTCCGTTCAGAAATCTTTCCTTCTTCTTCTCGTTGGTGTCGGTCTCATCCGGGGCGTACCTAGACAGAGTGAGGAATCTGTCGCGGTATTCCACCACCGACATCCTTCCTTGCTTGAGTTCCCTGAACTCGCCTCTCATCTTCTTGATCAGTCCCTGGGGCACATGGTACTTGCTGAACTTGAGTTTGAAATCTTCCCAGGTCATCATTTGTCCCGCATTCATTGCACAGACGCTTGTCCACCAGGCTCTGGCAGGTCCTGATAGGTAGTGGGTGGCGAACAGTACTTTCTCTGCGGCTTCTACTCCCGCAACTTCCAAGTTGTTCTCCATTGTCTGGAGCCAGTCATCAGCATCTAGGGGCTCTTCAGTCTTGTTGAACATGGGTGGGTTAGTGTCCTGGAAATTCTTCAGCTTAGATCCAGGATGATCATGGTTTCCATGGCCTTGATTGTTCTGGGCTATCTGCTGCAGTGCGGCAATATTGGCTTGTCGTTCAGCTCTCTCGGCTTCTCTATCTGCCATCATCATTTGGAGCATCTGCATCATTGCATCATGGTTGGTGCGGCAGGTTGGTGGGACCATCTGAATCATTTGAGGTAGATCATAAGATAAGAGGGAAATTTCTGTGGTTTGTTTGGTTTAATTTTGAAAAGTTCAAAACTTAAAAACTTGAGAGTAGTGTTGAGGGGGTAAAAACCAACAACACTTTTTCATTCATACCAAACATCACACATTACAAAGCTAACACACCGTTGGTTTTAAGAACCATTCATTCGTTCTACGATACAAGGGATTGGATACAAACTCACACCTACGAAAGTGCTCTAGTGATACTACTCTTCATACGGAATGGTGGTTTCTTCGTCTTCATGGGTAATGTGCTTGGCGAAAGGTGCGGGCGTTGTCCAACTCCTTGCGGGTCTTGTACAACATGTAGTCCAGGTATGCAACATAGTGGTTCATCTCCGGGTGTGGTGGCATGGTTATTGGTCTTCCCATGGGGTCATGTCTTGGGTAGTAATCAAAGCGAGTGTTCTTGATCTTGTTCACATTCTGTCCACACAAACGGGCAATTGCTTCTTGCATGGCTTTGGCTATTCCTTCCTTCCAAGTGTTTCCCCTTACAGAAAACCAGATGGTTTCCCGAATTGGGGCTCCTAGCTTTCCTTTCAGATCTGCAGTAACTTCCCACTGAGGTTGTCTTCCAGACTGATCATTGAGTGGTATCCCAAAGAACTCGGGATACGGGCGTCCTAAGTATACAACTAGTTGCTTCAATTCCTTCTCGAACATTAGGTTTCCTCCGTGGCCAAGCTGGTAGGACTCATAGTTGTACTCCATCTGTGAGCAATTAGGATGAGTAAGTTAGAGAAGTGGTCAAGTGTGCAAAATTTTATGTAGAATTACAAGTAAAAGTAGAGCATGGATTTCTTATTTTGAAAAGATCTCAAGGATAAGAGTAAGAATAAGTATTCATAAATATTCACTTCATTGGTTTTGAAACTAAATTTTCCAGACGTCCATTCTAACTAGGGTCTCCTAAGGTCAAACAAGGGCTCTGATACCAACTTGTCAACACCCGGATTTTTAAGTCCAGATGCCTATTATGCCATACATCGCAATCCCAGGAATATTGTTTTTGCGATACATAATAGATTGATATCACAGAACATCATTCATTACAAACCATAATTGTCTTATATCAAAGGATCACATGATTCAGTCTTAATACAACATAGTGGATTTAGAGATCCTATTACAAAACACACAGCGGAAGTAGCGTAGTAGCGGTTGCGGTCCATCTGTTCCACAGGCAACTGTTGACGTCAGGAGTAGTCCTAGTTATCATAGACGTCCTGCTGTCCATCCTCCTGGTACTGGTTCTCCTCTTCATAGTCTTGCCATTTGAATAGCCAGGGACAAAGACATGAGTACTTTAAAGTACTCGCAAACTAATACTAATGTAAGCATGATCAACTATGGTAAGGGGGTGCTAAGCTCTAGGTTTATTTGCATAAAGCCAATTTTATTTCATAAGCACTTTAGTAATAAAAGACTCTTTATTTGCCTAACTTACTGATGTCTACGCACGCGCTTCTATTCCTGTAGACAATGTTGAGCCTCCAAGAGCAGAGGTTCGTAGAACAGCAACAAGTTTCCCTTAAGTGAATCACCCAAGGTTTATCGAACTCAGGGAGGTAGAGGTCAAATATATCCCTCTCAAGCAACCCTGCAATTAAGATACAAGAAGTCTCTTGTGTCCCCAACACACCTAATACACTTGTCGGATGTATAGGTGCACTAGTTCGGCGAAGAGATAGTGAAATACAAGTAATATGGATGATTATAAGTAGTAATTGCAATCTGAAATAAAAATGGCAGCAAGCGAACATGTAGCGAGAACTTGTTGGAAACGGTGTTTCAATGCTTAGAAACAAGGCCTAGGGATCATACTTTCACTAGTGGACACTCTCAACAATGATCACATAATTGAATAAATAAATGCTACTCTCAAACACTCTCTTGTTGGATAACAAACACCATTCATTGTGTAGGGCTGCAAAAGCACACCTCAAGCCGGAGTAAACAAGCTCCACAACGTCATAAAGGAATCACACATGATGCGCACACTCGTCACCATCACACCGTGGAGAGTGACTCCGGAGTTCATATTAAAGTAACCTCTAGAGTGCATAATAGACAAGAGTAACATCTACATATTCAACTAGATTACAAAGCTCATGATCACATAAAGATCACACCATGGGAGAGAGAGATGAACCACATAGCTACCGGTAGAGCCCTCAGCCTCGGGGGAGAACTACTCCCTCATCATCATGGGAGACAGCAACGGCGATGAAGATGGCGATGGAGTCGATGGAGATGGCTCCGGGGGCAATTCCCCGTCCCGACGGCGTGCCGGAACAGAGATCCTGTCCCCCGAAACTTGTCGTCGATGGCGGCGGCGCTGCGGAACCCTTGGTGGAATATGACTGCATTCTCTAGGGTTTTCGCGTCTGGGGCAATATATAGGCGAAGGGGCAGCGTCGGGGGAGCCAGGGGGCTCCCTCACCACACCTTGGCGCGGCAGTGGGCCCCCCCGCGCCGCCCTATGGTGTGAGCCCCCTGCTGGCCCTCCTCGACTCTTCTTCGGTCTTCTGGAACACTCCGTGGAAAATAGGGCCGTGGGCTTTTGTTTCGTCCAATTCCGAGAATATTTGTAAACCAACTTTTCTGAAATCAAAAACAGCAGGAAACAGGACTGACACTGTGGCATCTTGTTAATAGGTTAGTCCCAGAAAATGCATAAAAATATTATAAAGTGTGAATAAAACATGTAGCAATTGGTATAATATAAGCATGGAACATCAGAAATCTTCTTGGTGTTGTCGGCCGGCTGGAAGTGGGTCGTTCCAGCCGGGTTGCCCACAGCCGGCATGTCCGCCTGCGCGGCTTTAGCCAGGGCGACGGCGTTGTGGATGAGCTGCTTCTCAGTCGCGATGACCAACGTCTGGGCCATCTTGGAGCTCTGCGTGGCGCAGTCCATGGAGCGGCGGTAGTCGCCGGCTATGGTGATGACCCCTTTAGGGCCGGGCAGCTTCATCTTCGAGTACCCGTAGTGGGGCGCCGCCATGAACTTGGTCAGGGCTGGCCGGCCCAGGAGCGCGTGGTAGGGACTCACGAGGTCCACGACCTCGAACTCGATCCTTTCGGTGCGGAAGTGATCCGGCTTCCCGAACATCACCTCCGGCCGTGATCCGGCCGATCGGCTGGCAGCAGTGGCCTGGCACGATGCCATGGAAGACGGTGGGGGTGGGACGCAGCTCGGCTTCTTGGATGCCTAGCTTGCGGGCGGTGTCGCGATAGAGGATGTTGATGCTGCTGCCCCCGTCGATGAGGACGCGCGAGAAGCGCACGCTGCGCCGAGTCGTGCCGATGGTGGGGTCGAGGACCATGGCGTAACTGCCCGGCTTCGGCAGGACAGCTGGTGTGTCGCGGCGATCGAAGGTGATGGCCTGCTCTGACCAGTTTAGGTACCGGGGGACCGGTGGGATGATCGCGTTGACCTCGAGGGAACGGCTCTGCTGGCTCGTCTTGTCCTCGGGCTCGGAGGTGAAGATGATGTAGGTGGCATCCTCGGCCAGGTAGCGGCCATGTTGCACTTGGTTAGCCTCGTGGTGCTCGAGGTTGGCGTTCTCTGCGCCACCTTGGCCACCCGGCCCGCCGGCTGGAGGAGGCGTGGGTGGGGGTGGGAGGGGTTCACCGCTTGTCAGCCGCTTCATGAAGTGGCAGTCGCGGGTGGTGTGGTTGGAGGGGTTCTTGCCGCTGTGGTACTTGCACGGCGAGTCGAGCATCTGCTCGAAGGTGTACTTCGGCTTCCAGGGCCGGTCTGTTTGCTTCTGGCGCCGGCTTCCGCCAGCCGCCGCGTGGTCTGACACGGCTGCCACATGGGCGGAGCCGTACCGGCGGTCCGGCTGGTCGCTGTGCCGCTTGCCGCGGTAATTATCCCGCCGGTTGCCATGCGAGCAGCCCTCGGCCGGCTTGTGCTCAGCCGGCTTGTTGTTGTCCCGTCTTGCTGGGGCCGGTGATATATCAGCCGGCGCCTTGCCGGCTTCCTCAGCCAGCGCGTACTTGTCGGCGATGGCCATCAAGGCGGCCATCGACTTGGGGTCGCTGCGGCGTAGCTTGTGCCACAGCATGGTGTTGGACCGACAGCCTCCCATGAAGAAGCTGATGGCTTGGATCTCATGCACACCCTCGCAGGAGTTGCGCATCTCGCACCAGTGCGTCAGGTATGCGCGGTCCGTCTCGTCCGGGCCCTGCTTGCACATCTCAAGCTGCTGAGGGCGACCCGGCCGGCGATAGGTGCCGGTGAAGTTGCTGATGAAGGCCTCCTGGAAGTCCAGCCAGCCGTTGATGCTGCCGGCTGGCAGGTTGTTGAGCCAGGTGCGGGCGGAGCCGACTAGCATCAGGGGAGAATAGTGTACCGCCCAGCGCTTGTTGCCCCGGGCGATGTCGACTGCGGTGGAGTAGTCCAGCAGCCAGTCCTCCGGCTTGGCGGTGTCGTCGTACTTGGGGGTGTCGCGCGGGAGCTGGAAGCCGTCGATCATGGGCTCGTTGGCGATGCGGGGCCCGAAACACTTGGGGCCGGCTGGATCCTCCTCTTCCGCAATGCGGGATTCGACCAGCCGGCCGAGGCGATCTCGGGCGTCTGTCGGCTCGATGCGCGGGCCCAGCCGGGTATGTGCCGGCTGGCGAGCGCCGCTGGCTTCCGGAGCCGGCCGGTGTGGGCGTCGAGGCTCGGAGTCTTGCTCCTGGTTTCGGCTTGGTGGGGCCCGGCTGCGGCTGCTGCCGCCGCCCGGGCTGGCGGCTCGGCCGGCTTGAGCTCGCGTGCGTGGCGCGGGAGTCGTTGCGCCGGCTTGGCGCTGGGGAAATGGACTCGGCCGTGTCCCTGGCATTGCCTGCGGCACCACGAGCGTGAGAAGCTCTAGGGTCTTGGGCGTACCTGGGGTCTTTCGACTGCTTGTTGGCAGCCTTCAGCAACTCAGTCACCCGCGTAGTCTGGCGGCGTAACTCTTCGCCTTCGAGGCGGTGCAGCTCTTCGCGGCGGCTTCGGCCGCGAGCATGTTCTTGTCGGGGGTGTTGTAGATGGGCAGCTCCATTGACGGAGCCGGTGTGTCCGCGCCGTCGCGGTCGATCTCGGCGCCTAGGTTGCGGCCTCTGCGGCGGATCTGGCCGGCTCGGCTGGGGTTGTCGCCGCCTGGGGTGAGGCCGTGGGCGCGGTTGTACTCGCGCTGGGTGATGTCCCACTGGCGCTTAGCAGCGGCCAGCTCCTCGGTCTGCTTGAGGAGGAGCACGCGGTGCGCCTCCAGGTCTGCCTCGATGGTGGCGGCGTCGGCGCCGGCGCCGGTGGTGAGCGGAGTGCTCAGCTTTGCCCAGACTTCTTCCAGCCGGGATGGTGGTGGTGGCGGCTTTGCGCCTGATGCGGATGCATGCCCGCCGACGTTACGCTCCAGGTCGGGGCCGCGAACGCGCGTGGACTTGGCGGGCTGCTCGTCGCCGGCTGCCATGACCTCGTGCACGATGCAGGGGCTGGCGGTGGTGAAGCTGGCGCCGGCTCCTGGGGGAGGGCTTGCGCAGCGTAGGATCTGGCGCGGATAGCGCGGTGGTGCGACGGTGGCGATGTAGACGTCGAAGCCGCCGAAGCTGATGATGTCGCCGCCGGCAGGAAATGGCTTGTCGGCGAAGCAGCCGCCGTTGTCGCCGATGCGGCCGAGGGAGCCGAATCTCCGGATCAAGCCCGAAGCGCCCCGCTCGCCGGTGGTGATGGTGAGGCCCGTCCGGATGAAGACACCGGCCGCGGACGCTTAAGGCCCCACGGTGGGCGCCAAATGTCGTGGTATCATCACGGCATATGCCATAGGGTGGCTAATCGAGGTGGTTACTAGTGGACTCACGGCGGTATCCGGATGCGGGTATGGGCACGAGCGACACGGCGACGTACCCAGGTTCGAGGCCCTCCGATGGAGGTAACACCTCTACTCCTGCTATGTGTGTATAAGATGATATCACGAGACAATGGTGCTCCTAGAGCTGTATCCGGCTGCTCCTGGGAGGCTAAGGTAGACGAAGGTCTCTCTCACAGGGCAGCGCTAAGTCTAGAGTGAAGTAAGAATGATCGATCGTCCCCCGCACGAGGGGGGTAGCCCAGCTTATATAGGCGCTGGCACTTTACATAGAAGTCCCTACGGTCTACTGGCCGGCTTGGCCGGCTCCGGCTTCCGCTCCTTCCCGAGGCGTTGACGTCATGGAGCCGTTGAGGCGTAGTGGCCTGTCCCGTCCGCCAGAGGGAGTCAGCGGCATGCGAGGAGATGTCCCTGTCGCCATCATGCCCTGTAGCCGGTACGGACCGGCGTAGGCGATGATGGCCTGTCCGCCACGCGGCACTGTTGCTCTACAGTGCCCCGTGCTTTACGGTAAGTGAGGTCAGCGTGGACCTTTGAACCCGGACCACCTACCCGAGCTCCTTCTCATGCAAGACTCGCCAGCCTCGAGTCGGTCCGAGGTATAGACCCCGACCGGATATGGCTTGTAGAAGCCGGCCTAGCCACAGCGCAGATGGCCGTAGCCAGGCCGACTAGGACTTAGAGCCAGCCGGCTTCCGAGGCAGCCCGCCACGGCTCCAGCCGGCTGCTCCTCAGCCGGCCTTTGCCGTGAGCCGGCCAACCTTTAGTCGGCTGCTCCGCGTCCATTGCCCACCCGGGGTCTTCCCCCCGACATTAGCCCCGAAGCTGGCAAGGTCCTGCGCTAAGAGGGACCTAGGCAGGTTTCCCTGGCTCTTAGATCTTCTGAAAACATTGGGCGGCCCTTGGAGGGGCCGACTGAGAATTTCCATTCAGCCGGCTGCGCCCTCATCCGGCTTGCCCCGTCCGGCTGCTTGCAGCCGGCCGTCATTTTTGTTTCTGCAGCTTTTGCTTTTTTACAAGTATTGGCGATGTCTCCGCCTTGCTGGGAGAGTTTGGGGCCGGATTGAATTTTATGTCCGGCTCCGGCTTGGGCGCACCGGAGTCTCCGCCGCCTCGGGCCTTGTGCCCGACTTGACTGGTCTGACGGCAGGCTCCTGTTGCCGCTTCGTCTGGTCACATCAATGTCTCCGCCGGATCCGCTGCGGTCGTGGGGGAAGTGGTGTGGCCGTTTCCAGTAACCGTCCCGGTCGTGGGAGGAGTTACGGCGCAGTAAATCCGGGGGCGTGGCCCACGTTCGTCACTTGGAGGCCAACCGCCCACGGCTGAAGGCTTTAAATGCCGCGGGGGAGGCATCGAGGCGGCACTTGCCCCTTTCTTCCTCCTCGCGCTCCCGCTTCGCTCCTTCTCTCCGCTTGAGCTCTTCGCTGCCCCGGCGCAGTTTTTCTTCCGTTCCCCTGGCGAGCCTCGGCGAGCGGTTGCCCCGACGATCCTCCGCCGAGCTGCCGCCGCAACTCCGCCAATCCGGCGCCACGGGGCCGCGCGCGTCGACGGCGCGCTCGCCCTTCCGTCTCTCCTGGACCTCTTCCTCTTCTTCGTCCTCAATGGCTCAACCGAGCGGTTCCTGGAAGGGCTCTTACATGCGGGAGGACGACATTGCCCGGCTCGTGCGCCTCCGCCGCATCCCGGCGGGGGTGATTACGAGGGCTCGAAGAAGCCTGATAGCTGCTGGACGTGGAAGCGGTACGAGGCCATGTTGGCGTCCTTCGCGTCCCAGTCGCCCGATGCTTGCTGTATAACCAAGTCGGAGTCGCCGAAGCAGAGGATGCGACGCACGCCTATCTCCTTGGCCAGCTTCAGCCCATGAATGAGCGCCTCGTACTCCGCCACATTATTGGATGCGGCGAAGTGGATCTGCAGGACGTAGTCCAGCCGATCTCCCTTGGGGGAAGTGACGACGATGCCGGCTCCCAAGCCGTTTCGCATCTTCGAGCCGTCGAAGTGCAGCTTCCAGTGCGTGGAGTCAGGCACAGGCGGCAGGTATTGCATCTCGGCCCAGTCGACGAAGAAGTCCGCGAGGATCTGCGACTTGATGGCTGTGCGCGGCTCGTAGATGATGGTATGGGCGGCTAGCTCCAGGGCCCACTTGGCAACCCGGCCATTGGCGTCCTTGCTGCCAATGATTTCCGCCAAGGGTGCTGTGGCCACCACCTTGATGGGATGCTCCTGGAAATAGTGCTTGAGCTTCTTGGCCGCCATGTATACGCCGTATGTGACCTTCTGGTAGTGGGGGTAGTTTTGCTTCGACTGGGACAGCACTTCGCTAAGGTAGTAGACTGGGCGCTAGACCGACTGCTCCTTGCGGCTTCCTTGTTGGCTTCCTTGCGTTCCACCACCAGGACGACGCTAACCACACGATTGGTGGCAGCGATGTATAACAGCATCGGCTCCATTGAAGCCGGCGATGCGAGGATGGGCGCGGTTGAGAGCACGCGCTTTAAGTCACGGAAGGCTTCATCCGCTCGCGGTGACCGAGACGAATTTGTCCGATTTCTTCAGCAAGCTGGTACAAGGGCAAGTGCTTTCTCCCCAGCCGGCTGACGAAGCGGCTTAAGGAAGCCAGGCATCCGGTGAACTTCTGGACGTCCTTGAGGCACTGCGGCAGTTCCATCTTCTCAATGGCACTGATCTTCTCTGGGTTGGCTTCGATTCCTCGCTGAGAGACGAGGTAGCCCAAGAGTTGGCCGGCTGGTACGCCGAACGTGCACTTGGCCGGGTTGAGCTTCATCCGGAATCTTCGCAGTTTGGTGAAGGTTTCTCTCAGGTCATCAAGGAGGGTAGGCATCTCCTTGGTTTTTACAACGACATCATCCACATATGCGTGAACATTTCTGCCGATTTGATCCTGCAAACACTTTTGCATGCACCTTTGGTAGGTGGCGCCGCATTTTTCAAGCCGAATGGCATAGTCGTGTAGCAGTAAGCCCCATACGGGGTAATGAACGAAGTCTTTATTTGATCAGCCGGATTCAAAGGAATCTGGTGGTAGCCCGAATAGGCATCTAGAAAAGACAACAGTTCACAGCCGGCGATCGAGTCTATAACTTGATCTATGCGCGGCAGGGGGAAGGGGTCCTTCGGGCACGCCTTGTTGAGGCTGGTGTAGTCGATACACATGCGCCAGGAGCCATTCTTCTTCAAAACCAGGACTGGGTTTGCTAACCAGTCCGGGTGCAGCACTTCCATGATGAAGCCAGCTGCGAGGAGCCGGGCGATTTCTTCACCGATGGCCTTCCTTCTTTCTTCGGCGAAGCGTCTGAGGGGCTGCTTCACCGGCTTGGCTTCAGGCCTGACGTGGAGGTGGTGCTCAGCCAACTCCCTCGGCACACCCGGCATGTCCCTTGGAGACCATGCAAAGATGTCCCGATTCTCACGGAGGAAGCCGGTGAGCTCGCTTTCCTATTTCCTCGCTCAAGCCGGCACCGATGGTGACGAACTTGTCCGGCTGCGCCGGGTCGAGCAGGATCTTCTTGGTGTTGTCGGCCGGCTGGAAGTGGGTCGTTCCGGCCGGGTTGCCCACAGCCGGCATGTCCGCTCGCGCGGCTTTAGCCAGGGCGACGGCGTCGTGGATGAGCTGCTTCTCAGTCGCGATGACCAACGTCTGGGCCATCTTGGAGCTCTGCGTGGCGCAGTCCATGGAGCGGCGGTAGTCGCCGGCTACGGCAATGACCCCTTTAGGGCCAGGCAGCTTCATCTTCAGGTACCCGTAGTGGGGCACCGCCATGAACTTGGTCAGGGCTGGCCTACCCAGGAGCGCGTGGTAGGGACTCACGAGGTCCACAACCTCGAACTCGATCCTTTCGGTGCGGAAGTGATCCGGCTTCCCGAACATCACCTCCAGCGTGATCCGGCCGATCGGCTGGCAGCAGTGGCCTGGCACGATGCCACGGAAGACGGTGGGGGTGGGACGCAGCTCGGCTTCTTGGATGCCTAGCTTGCGGGCGGTGTCGCGGTAGAGGATGTTGATGCTGCTGCCCCCGTCGATGACGACGCGCGAGAAGCGCACGCTGCGCCGAGTCGTGCCGATGGTGGGGTCGAGGACCATGGCGTAACTGCCCGGCTTCGGCAGGACAGCCGGTGTGTCGTGGCGATCGAAGGTGATGGCCTGCTCTGACCAGTTTAGGTACTGGGGGACCGGTGGGATGATCGCGTTGACCTCGAGGGAACGGCTCTGCTGGCTCGTCTTGTCCTCGGGCTCGGAGGTGAAGATGATGTAGGTGGCATCCTCGGCCAGGTAGCGGCCATGTTGCACTTGGTTAGCCTCGTGGTGCTCGAGGTTGGCGTTCTCTGCGCCGCCTTTGCCACCCGGCCCGCCGGCTGGAGGAGGCGGGGGTGGGGGTGGGGGTGGGAGGGGTTCACCGCTTGTCAGCCGCTTCATGAAGTGGCAGTCGCGGGTGGTGTGGTTGGAGGGGTTCTTGCCGCTGTGGTACTTGCACGGCGAGTCGAGCATCTGCTCGAAGGTGTACTTCGGCTTCCGAGTCCGGTCCGTTTGCTTCGGCGCCGGCTTCCGCCGGCCGCCGCGTGGTCCGACACGGCTGCCACATGGGCGGAGCCGTACCGGCGGTCCGGCTGGTCGCTGTGCCGCTTGCCGCGGTAATTATCCCGCCGGTTGCCATGCGAGCCGCCCTCGGCCGGCTTGTGCTCAGCCGGCTTGTTGTTGTCCCATCTTGCTGGGGCCGGTGATATATCAGCCGGCGCCTTGCCGGCTTCCTCAGCCAGCGCGTACTTGTCGGCGATGGCCATCAAGGCGGCCATCGACTTGGGGTCGCTGCGGCGTAGCTTGTGCCACAGCATGGTGTTGGGCCGACAGCCTCCCATGAAGAAGCTGATGGCTTGGATCTCATGCACACCCTCGCAGGAGTTGCGCATCTCGCACCAGCGCGTCAGGTATGCGCGGTCCGTCTCGTCCGGGCCCTGCTTGCACATCTCAAGCTGCCGAGGGCGACCCGGCCGGCGATAGGTGCCGGTGAAGTTGCCGATGAAGGCCTCCTGGAAGTCCAGCCAGCCGTTGATGCTGCCGGCTGGCAGGTTGTTGAGCCAGGTGCGGGCGGAGCCGACCAGCATCGTGGGAGAATAGCGTACCGCCCAGCGCTTGTTGCCCCGGGCGATGCCGACCGCGGTGGAGTAGTCCAGCAGCCGGTCCTCCGGCTTGGCGGTGCCGTCGTACTTGGGGGTGTCGCGCGGAGCCGGAAGCCGTCGATCATGGGCTCGTTGGCGATGTGGGGCCCGAAACACTTGGGGCCGGCTGGATCCTCCTCTTCCGCAATGCGGGATTCGACCAGCCGGTCGAGGCGATCTCGGGCGTCTGTCGGCTCGATGCGCGGGCCCAGCCGGGTATGTGCCGGCTGGCGAGCGCCGCTGGCTTCTGGAGCCGGCCGGTGTGGGCGTCGAGGCTCGGAGTCTTGCTCCTGGTTTCGGCTTGGTGGGGCCCGGCTGCGGCTGCTGCCGCCGCCTGGCTGGCGGCTCGGCCGGCTTGAGCTCGCGTGCGTGGCGCGGGAGTCGTTGCGCCGGCTTGGCGCTGGGGAAATGGACTCGGCCGTGTCCCTGGCATTGCCTGCGGCGCCACGAGCGTGAGAAGCTCTAGGGTCTTGGGCGTACACGGGGTCTTTCGACCGCTTGTTGGCAGCCTTCGAGCAACTCAGTCACCCGCGTAGTCTGGCGGCGTAACTCTTCGCCTTCGAGGCGGTGCAGCTCTTCTGCGGCGGCTTCGGCCGCGAGCATGTTCTTGTCGGGGGTGTTGTAGATGGGCAGCTCCATTGACGGAGCCGGTGTGTCCGCGCCGTCGCGGTCGATCTCGGCGCCTAGGTCGCGGCCTCTGCGGCGGATCTGGCCGGCTCGGCTGGGGTTGTCGCCGCCTGGGGTGAGGCCGTGGGCGCGGTTGTACTCGCGCGGGGTGATGTCCCACTGGCGCTTAGCAGCAGCCAGCTCCTCAGTCTGCTTGAGGAGGAGCACGCGGTGCGCCTCCAGGTCCGCCTCGACGGTGGCGGCGTCGGCGCCGGCGCCGGTGGTGAGCGGAGTGCTCAGCTTTGCCCGGACTTCTTCCAGCCGGGATGGTGGTGGTGGCGGCTTTGCGCCTGATGCGGATGCATGCCCGCCGACGTTGCGCTCCAGGTCGGGGCCGCGAACGCGCGTGGACTTGGCGGGCTGCTCGTCGCCGGCTGCCATGACCTCGTGCACGATGCAGGGGCTGGCGGTGGTGAAGCTGGCGCCGGCTCCTGGGGGAGGGCTTGCGCAGCGTAGGATCTGGCGCGGATAGCGCGGTGGTGCGACGGTGGCGACGTAGACGTCGAACCGCCGAAGGCTGATGATGTCGCCGCCGGCAGGAAATGGCCTATCGGCGAAGCAGCCGGCCGTTGTCGCCGATGCGGCCGAGGGAGCCGAATCTCCGGATCAAGCCCGGAGCGACCCGCTCGCCGGTGGTGATGGTGAGGCCCGTCCGGATGAAGACACCGGCCGCGGACGCTTAAGGCCCCACGGTGGGCGCCAAATGTCGTGGTATCGTCACGGCATATGCCATAGGGTGGCTAATCGAGGTGGTTCCTAGTGGACTCACGGCGGTATCCGGATGCGGGTATGGGCACGAGCGACACGGCGACGTACCCAGTGTTCGAGGCCCTCCGATGGAGGTAACACCTCTACTCCTGCTATGTGTGTATAAGATGATATCACAAGTACAATGGTGCTCCTAGAGCTGTATCCGGCTGCTCCTGGGAGGCTAAGGTAGACGAAGGTCTCTCTCACAGGGCAGCGCTAAGTCTAGAGTGAAGTAAGAATGATCGATCGTCCCCCGCACGAGGGGGGTAGCCCAGCTTATATAGGCGCTGGCACTTTACATAGAAGTCCCTACGGTCTACTGGCCGGCTTGGCCGGCTCCGGCTTCCGCTCCTTCCCGAGGCGTTGACGTCATGGAGCCGTTGAGGCGTAGTGGCCTGTCCCGTCCGCCGAGAGGAGTCGGCGGCATGGCGAGGAGATGTCCCTGTCGCCATCATGCCCCGTAGCCGGTACGGACCGGCGTAGGCGATGATGGCCTGTCCGCCACGCGGTACTCGTTGCTCTACGGTGCCCCGTGCTTTACGGTAAGTGAGGTCGGCGTGGACCTTTGAACCCGGACCACCTACCCGGTTCCTTCTCATGCAAGACTCGCCAGCCTCGAGTCGGTCCGAGGTATAGACCCCGGTCGGATATGGCTTGTAGAAGCCGGCCTAGCCACAGCCGCGGATGGCCGTAGCCAGGCCGACTAGGACTTAGAGCCAGCCGGCTTCCGAGGCAGCCGGCCACGGCTCCAGCCGGCTGCTCCTCAGCCGGCCTTTGCCGCGAGCCGGCCAACCTTTAGCCGGCTGCTCCGCGTCCATTGCCCTACCCGGGGTCTTCCCCCCGACAAGAAAGGAGTAGGTAAACTGACTCAACATAAAGTAAAAGATAGGCCCTTCGCAGAGGGAAGCAGGGATTAAATCATGTGCTAGAGCTTTTCAAGTTTTCAAAAGCATATAGAGAGCATAAAGTAAGTATTTGAGAGGTGTTTGTTGTTGTCAACGAATGGTAGTGGATACTCTAACTACCTTGTCAACCAGACTTTCAAGAGCGGCTCCCATGAAGGACGTTGTCTCTACCAGCAAGGTAGATCATCCCTCTTCTCTTTTGTTTACACATGTATTTTAGTTTTATTTATAGATGACACTCCTCCCAACCTTTTTCTTTCACAAGCCATGGCTAACCGAATCCCCGGGTGCCTTCCAACATTTCACATACCATGGAGGAGTGTATATTGCAAAATTAAGTTGCTTACTGATAAATCAGGGCAAAACATGTGAAGAGAATTATTAATGAAAGTTAATTAATTGGGGCTGGGCACCCCGTTGCCAGCTCATTTTGCAAAATTATTGGATAATCGGATGTATATGCCACTAGTCCATTGGTGAAAGTCTGCCCAACAAGATTGAAAGATAAAACACCACATACTTCCGCATGAGCTATAAAACATTGACACAAATAAGGAGTAATAAAGTTTTAAATTATTTAAAGGTAGCACATGAAGTATTTACTTGGAATGGCAGAAAAATACCACATAGTAGGTAGTTATGGTGGACACAAATGGCATAGGTTTTGGCTCAAGGTTTTGGATGCACGAGAAGCATTCCCTCTCAGTACAAGGCTTTGGCTAGTAAGGTTGTTTGAAGCAAACACAAGTATAAACCGGTACAGCAAAACTTACATAAGAACATATTGCAAACATTATAAGACTCTACACTGTCTTCCTTGTTGCTCAAACACTTTTACCAGAAAATATCTAGACCTTAGAGAGACCAATCATGCAAACCAAATTTCAACAAGCTCTACGGTAGTTCTCCACTAATAGGTTTAAACTACATGATGCAAGAGCTTAAATATGATCTACTTGAGAGCTCAAAATAATTGCCAAGTATCAAATTATTCAAGACAATATACCAATTACCACGTGAAGCATTTTCTGTTTCCAACCAAATATCAATAAGTGATGCGGCTTTCAGCTTTCGCAATAAACATGAAAAATAAAGCGAAGAACACAAGTGTTCAAACGAAAAAGCGGAGCGTGTCTCTCTCCCACACAAGCATGTTAGGATCCGATTTATTCAGAGAATGAAAATAACAAAACGAAAATAAAATCACACGGGCGCTCCAAGTAAAGCACATAAGATGTGAAGGAATTAAAATATAGTCTCACTAGAGGTGACCTGATAAGTTGTTGATGAAGAAGGGGATGCCTTGGGCATCCCCAAGCTTAGACGCTTTATTCTTCTTGATATATGCAGGGATGAACCACGGGGGCATCCCCAAGCTTAGACTTTTCACTCTTCTTGATCATACTATATCATCCTCCTCTCTTGATCCTTGAAAACTTCCTTCACACCAAACTCAAAGCAATCTCATTAGAGGGTTAGTGCATAATCAAACATTCACATGTTCAGCAAGGACACAATCATTCCCAACACTTCTGAACATTACCCAAGGTTACTGAAATTTAATGGAGCAAAGAAACCCACTCAAACACAGTAAAAGAGGTAATGCGAAATAAAAGGTAGAATCTGTCAAAATAGAACAGTCCATAAAGACGAATTTTTTCGAGGCACTTAACATGCTCAGATGGAAAATCTCCAGTTGAATGAAAGTTGCGTACATATCTGAGGATTACTCATGAATTCTTTCAGAATTTTTAGATTCTTCTACAGAGAGAAAAACTCAAATTCGTGACAGCTAAAAATCTGTTTCTGCGTAGAAATCCAAATCTAGTATCAACTTTCTATCAAAGACTTTACTTGGCACAACAATGCAATAAAATAAAGATACAAAGATATTGCTACAGTAGTAGGCAGTATCTTGACTCAAATCAAAAAGAAAAGCAAAAATAACAGAAAATAAAAACGATGGGTTGCCTCCCATAAGCACTTTTCTTTAACGCCTTTTAGCTAGGCATAGTGATTTTTATGATGCTCACATAAAGATGAGAGTTGAAAAGAGAGCATCAAGAAGCATATATAAAACATGTTTAAATCTAACACTCTTCCTATGCATAGGAGCCTTGTAAGAAAACAAGTCAATGAAGAACAAAGTGAGTAGCATAGGAAGCCAAAACAAGTGTAACTTCAAAAATTTCAACACAAGGAGAGAAGACTTAATATTATTGTGATATATGAAATCGTGTCTCCCTCTCTCATAAGGACCAGTAGGTCTTAAAGTACCCAGCAAATAAAAGCAAATCAAGAGAAAGCTCAAAACATTCATCATAAAGAGAAGAAATTTAGTAACATGAAGATTTCTATACCCATAATTTCCTCTCTCAAAATAATTTTCAGTGGCATCATGAATAAACTCAACAATATAGCTATCACATAAAGAATTCTTATCATGATCCACATGCATAAAAGTATCATTACTCTCCACATAAGCAAAATCAGGTTTATTAGTAATAATGGGAGTAAAACTATCACATCGATCATTGTAATCATCATTAATTGGAGGCATAGAATAATCATAATGAACTTTATCCTCCATAGTAGGTGGCACCAAAATACCACTATCATTATAATCATCATAAATGGGAGGCAAAGTATCATCAAAGAAAATTTTCTCCTCAAAACTTGGGGGACTAAAAATATCACAACCAGCTTCCCCAAGCTTAGACTTTTCCATAGCATTAAAAATAATAGTGTTCAAAGAATTCATGCTAAAAACATTGCTGCAACTATTTTGCAAAAAAAGTTCCATGGTTTTTTTTAATTCTCTCTTCAAACACATCATGTCCTAATTCAAGATAAAGTTCATAAAGATCTCTAATTTTGTTGTTGTTTTCCATTAAGCCTAACTAGTGAAAATAAAAACAAGAGACAAAAAGATAAAATTGCTGAATCTAAAGGAGATACCTTCGAGCACTCACACACCGGCAACAGTGCTAGAAACTAGCTTAGTAGTCGGAGGATGTGAATACCTTTTACCTTACCTCCCCGACAACGGCGCCAGAAAATAGCTTGATGTCTACGCACGCGCTTCTATTCCTGTAGACAGTGTTGGGCCTCCAAGAGCAGAGGTTCGTAGAACAGCAGCAAGTTTCCCTTAAGTGAATCACCCAAGGTTTATCGAACTCAGAGAGGTAGAGGTTAAAGATATCCCTCTCAAGCAACCCTGCAATTAAGATACAAGAAGTCTCTTGTGTCCCCAACACACCTAATACACTTGTCAGATGTATAGGTGCACTAGTTCGGCGAAGAGATAGTGAAATACAAGTAATATGGATGATTATAATTAGTAATTGCAATCTGAAATAAAAATGGCAGCAAGCGAACATGTAGCAGAACTTGTTGGAAACGGTGTTTCAATGCTTAGAAACAAGGCCTAGGGATCATACTTTCACTAGTGGACACTCTCAACAATGATCACATAATTGAATAAATAAATGCTACTCTCAAACACTCTCTTGTTGGATAACAAACACCATTCATTGTGTAGGGCTGCAAAAGCACACCTCAAGCCGGAGTAAACAAGCTCCACAACGTCATAAAGGAATCACACACGATGCACACACTTGTCACCATCACACCGTGGAGAGTGACTCCGGAGTTCATATTAAAGTAACCTCTAGAGTGCATAATAGACAAGAGTAACATCTACATATTCAACTAGATTACAAAGCTCATGATCACATAAAGATCACACCATGGGAGAGAGAGATGAACCACATAGCTACCGGTAGAGCCCTCAGCCTCGGGAGAGAACTACTCCCTCCTCATCATGGGAGACAGCAACGGCGATGAAGATGGCGATGGAGTCGATGGAGATGGCTCCGTGGGAAATTCCCCGTCCCGGCGGCGTGCCGGAACAGAGATTCTGTCCCCCGAAACTTGTCGTCTATGGCGGCGGCGCTGCGGAACCCTTGGTGGAATATGACTGCATTCTCTAGAGTTTTCGCGTCTGGGGCAATATATAGGCGAAGGGGCAGCGTCGGGGGAGCCAGGGGCTCCCTCACCACACCTTGGCGCGGCAGTGGGGCCCCCCGCGCCGCCCTATGGTCTGGGCCCCCTGCTGGCCCTCCTCGACTCTTCTTCGGTCTTCTGGAACACTCCGTGGAAAATAGGGCCGTGGGCTTTTGTTTCGTCCAATTCCGAGAATATTTGTAAACCAACTTTTCTGACATAAAAAAACAGCAGGAAACAGGAACTGGCACTGTGGCATCTTGTTAATAGGTTAGTCCCAGAAAATGCATAAAAACATTATAAAGTGTGAATAAAACATGTAGTAATTGGTATAATATAAGCATGGAACATCAGAAATTATAGATACGTTGGAGATGTATCACTTACTCAAGTGGGAACATTAGTGTCATTCCCACAACTCTGTTGTGATTTAAGTCAAAATTCACCTTTGAAGTTCAAGTCACAAGTCATATGTCATATTTTGAAAATGGGCTGATGACGGAACAGTATGGCCTTTCCAATCGTCCATAACCGTGGACACGACTATTCGAATAGTTTTACGCTCTACAGAGGTCGTACACTTTTGCCACAACATTTGCAATAATCCGTCAGGGTTAACTGGCCCTGATTTATCACACTCTATGTGCGGACTACCAACCATAACCTTTCACTTACATACCCTAGTATAGGCATCTCTCCCCATGAGCTTGGCCTCCCAGTGAAGACAAACCGTCAACCTGGGAACTGCACAGGGCTTGGGCCGGACATTCACCTCATTTCACGTCATTTCACTTTCAACGGAGGTAGCCTCGGCATAACCCCTATGACGCTTGTTCAGAGGGAACCCATACTAAAATACACAAGTTTCTAGTTAAGCCCTACCCAGATTCAGGTATTGTGGGGGTACTCATAAATTGAAATGGTATCGCATCCGAACCCAACCATCAGTTTTTGTAAAGTTCACCATGTCATTCACAAGTCATATTCACCTTCAAAATCTTTCAATAGAATGAATCATCATTCCAAGGTTTTCAAAGTCATTTGTTCCACATGTTTCCCATCTAGAGTAGTCAATTTTAGTTTTAGCACTAGCAACTAGTCATGAGGGGTGCTAACTAGCTTGTATCTATCTAGACTAATTTTGATGCTCTTGTAACACTCTATACTTAGACCAAAGTGAACTATGCACAAAAAAACTTTGATAAACCAAAGTAAAGCTTGTAAGAATAAAACTTGGGATTGGATCCTTAACACAAAGTAACATTGTAGTGATGCCTTGCTCTTGTAGAGCTTTGCATTAGGGTAGCTTGGGAATAGTTTGCAATAATATAGCTTGCATTAGTCTAGCTTGCCTTGATTGGTGTAGTGATCAAAGTTTTCTTGTTCTTCCTCGTAGACTTCTTCTTCCTCGTAGCACCCGGGACTAGCGTCTATAAATGAATACGAGATACACAATCACCAAACAAATACTTAAGTAACTAGTAACAATAATGGTTCACACAAGATGACCTATTATCATCACAAGCATCCATACTAGGGTTTTACTTTTATTTACTTTGAAAATTAATTTCCTCTTATTGAAATATTTGCTAGGGTTTCCATTTATTTCCTTTGAGAAATAATTTCCTCTCATTGAATCTTGTTAAGATTTAATCTCCTCAAATAATAAAGTATGAGTACATGTTGACCAAGGTCAACACTTCATATTTACCATTTGGGAAAAATGATTTAAATGAGATACTTCATCTCATGAAATTTAAATACTACTATGGAACAATTTAATATCACTAAGTAATTAAATATGAGGTGCTATACACTAAGGTCATTACCTCATATTGGATTACTTAAGACAATGAGTTAAATGAGAGAGTACCTCTCATACTATTTAAATAAATTAATTGAGATAATTTAAATGGACTAGAAATGGCCACATAGCCATTATTTTGCTCTAGCCCATGATCATCTGAAACAACTATGTTATATTTTGGCATAAACTATTAGAGTATGTGAAATGTGAATTATGAGAGTTGGAATCATCTCAAAATAATTTATGGTTGATTTTTAATAAATCATTGAAGTTTGAAAATCTACTACTTTGTTATTTTTACTACATGAGTTCTACAAGGAACTAGGGTTTGAAACCAGTGGGGTTTGATAGATAATTTCACAGGCTTTCCAACAATATAAAATTCATCAAATTTGGCTCTGTGGACTTGAAGTTATTTAATTTCTAGCAAAGCACCAGTGTTGATTTGAATTTAAATTGAATTAAACGAATTAGAATGAAATGGACGCGCGGGAAACGAATTGGGCCGGCCCAGCTGTGCTCCAGTGCGTAGCGGGCCGCCTGACACTGGATCCCGCCTGTCAGTCACACTTAACTAGCGAAACGGTATGAGCAGAGGGAGGCCGTAGGATTAGATTGAGATCGAACGACGCAGGAGCGTCGTCGTCTCCGGCGAGAGGAGGCTACTGGCGCGGCGAGGATAGGGGGTTGGCGAGCTCACCGGAGGCCGGCGATCGTCGGAGTTGGCGCAGGAGGAGGTTGTCGAGGACGGCGGAGCGTCTAGTACCGGTGGCGTTGCCGGAGGTGGCTCCAATCAATGGCTGCTTCTGCGGCGGCTCCACGGGCTCCGGCGGTCAAATTGGCTACCTACGGTTTAAATTGGGCAGAGGGAGAGCTCGAGGATGATCATAGACGTGAGGAGAGGCGAGTGGTGTGAATATTTCGAGAGGAGAAGGCCTCCTTTTATAGGGTTGAGGTGTGGCTGAGGCGCACGGGGCAGGTCGTCGATGGAGGCGACCGGACAGGGGTGGGCGCGAACCAATGGCTATGTCTGGGAGGTAGTGATGCGTGCAGTTAACACACGTCCGTTGGGAACCCCAAGAGGAAGGTGTGATGCGTACAGTAGCAAGTTTTCCCTCAGTAAGAAACCAAGGTTATCGAACCAGTAGGAGTCAAGGAACACGTGAAGGTTGTTGGTGACGGAGTGTAGTGCGGCGCAGCACCAGGGATTCCGGCGCCAACGTGGAACCTGCACAACACAATCAAAGTACTTTGCCCCAACGTAACAGTGAGGTTGTCAATCTCACCGGCTTGCTACAAACAAAGGATTATATGTATAGTGTGGATGATGATGTTTGTTTGCAAAGAACAGTAAAGAACAATTGCAGTAGATTGTATTTCAGATGTAAAGAATGGACCGGGGTCCACAGTTCACTAGTGGTGTCTCTCCCATAAGATAAATAGCATGTTGGGTGAACGAATTACGGTTGGGCAATTGACAAATAAAGAATGCATAACAATGCACATACATATATCATGATGAGTACTATGAGATTTAATCGGGGCATTACGACAAAGTACATAGACCGCTATCCGAGCATGCATATATGCCTAAAAAGTCCACTTTCGGGTTATCATCCGAACCCCTTCCGGTATTAAGTTGCAAACAACGGACAATTGCATTAAGTATGGTGCGTAATGTAATCAACACAAATATCCTTAGACAAAGCATCGACGTTTTATCCCTAGTGGCAACGAGCACATCCACAACCTTAGAACTTTCATCGTCATCGTCCCGGATTCAATGGAGGCATGAACCCACTATCGAGCATAAATACTCCCTCTTGGAGTTACAAGTATCAACTTGGCCAGAGCCTCTACTAGCAACGGAGAGCATGCAAGAACATAAACAACATATATGATAGATTGATAATCAACTTGACATAGTATTCAATATTCATCGGATCCCAACAAACACAACATGTAGCATTACAAATTCATGATCTTGATCATGATAGGCAGCTCACAAGATCTAACATGATAGCACAATGAGGAGAAGACGACCATCTAGCTACTGCTATGGACCCATAGTCCAGGGGTGAACTACTCACACATCGATCCGGAGGCGATCATGGCGATGAAGAGTCCTCCGGGAGATGATTCCCCTCTCCGGCAGGGTGCCGGAGGCGATCTCCTGAATCCCCCGAGATGGGATTGGCGGTGGCGGCGTCTCTGGAAGGTTTTCCGTATCGTGGCTCTCGGTACTGGGGGTTTCGCGACGAAGGCTTTAAGTAGGCGGAAGGGCGGAGTCGGAGGGCTGACAGGGGCCCCACACGCTAGGGCGGCGCGGGCCCTAGCCTGGCCGCGCGGCCCTAGTGTGGCGGCGCCTCGTCGCCCCACTTAGTTTCCCTTTCGGTCTTCTGGAAGCTTCGTGGAAAAATAAGACCATGGGCGTTAATTTCGTCCAATTCCGAGAATATTTCCTTTGTAGGATTTCTGAAACCAAAAACAGCAGAAAACAGCAACTGGCTCTTCGGCATCTCGTCAATAGGCTAGTGCCGTAAAATGCATAATAATGACATATAATGTGTATAAAACATGTGAGTATCATCACAAAAGTATCATGGAACATAAGAAATTATGGATACGTTTGAGACGTATCAAGCATCCCCAAGCTTAGTTCCTACTCGCCCTCGAGTAGGTAAACGATAACAAGGATAATTTCTGAAGTGACATGCTATCATAATCTTGATCAATACTATTGTAAAGCACATGAGATGAATGCAGCGATTCGAAGCGATGATGAAGACAATGAGTAAACAAATGAATCATATAGCAAAGACTTTTCATGAATAATACTTTCAAGACAAGCATCAATAAGACTTGCATAAGAGTTACTCATAAAGCAATAAATTCTTAGTAGAAAGCTTCGAAACAACACAAAGGAAGATATAAGTTTCAGCGGTTGCTTTCAACTTCAACATATATATCTCATGGATAATTGTCAACACAAAGTAATATAACAAGTGCAATAGGTAAACATGTAAGAATCAATGCACACAGTTGACACAAGTGTTTGCTTCGAGATAGAAAGAATAGGTAAACCGACTCAACAATAAAGTAGAAGAATGGCCCTTCGCAGAGGGAAGCATGGATTACTATTTTTGTGCTAGAGCTTTTCATTTTGAAAACATAGAAACAATTTTGTCAATGGTAGTAATAAATCATATGTGTTATGTATAAGACATCCTATAAGTTGCAAGCCTCATGCATAGAATACCAATAGTGCTCGCACCTTGTCCTAATTAGCTTGGATTAACATGGATTATCATTGCATAGCATATGTTTCAACCAAGTGTCACAAAGGGGTACCTCTATGCCGCCTGTACAGAGGTCTAAGGAGAAAGTTCGCATTGGATTTCTCGCTTTTGATTATTCTCAACTTAGACATCCATACCGGGACAACATAGACAACAGATAATGGACTCCTCTTTTAATGCTTAAGCATTCAACAACAGATAATATTCTCATAAGAGATTGAGGATTTGTGTACAAACGGAAACTTCCACCATGATTCATGGCTTTAGTTAGCGGCCCAATGTTCTTCTCTAACAATATGCATACTCAAACCATTTGATCATGAAAATCGCCCTTACTTCAGACAAGACGAACATGCATAGCAACTCACATGATATTCAACAAAGGTAAAAGTTGATGGCGTCCCCGAAACATGGTTACCGCTCAACAAGCAACTTATTAAGAAATAAGATACATAAGTACATATTCTTCACCACAATAGTTTTTAAGGCTATTTTCCCATGAGCTATATATTGCAAAGACAAAGAATAGAATTTTAAAGGTAGCACTCAAGTAATTTACTTTGGAATGGCAGAGAAATACCACGTAGTAGGTAGGTATGGTGGACACAAATGGCATAGTTTTCGGCTCAAGGATTTGGATGCACGAGAAGAATTCCTCTCAATACAAGGCTAGGCTAGCAAGGTTGTTTGAAGCAAACTCAAGTATAAAATGGTGCAGCAAGACTCACATATGAACATATTGTAAGCATTATAAGACTTTACATCGTCTCCTTGTTGTTCAAACACCTTAACCATAAAATATCTAGACTCTAGAGACCAATCATGCAAACCAAATTTTAACAAGCTCTATGTAGTTCTTCATTAATAGGTGCAAAGTACATGATGTAAGAGCTTAAACATGATCTATATGAGCACAACAATTGCCAAGTATCAAATTATTCAAGACATTATACCAATTACCACATGCAGCATTTTCTGTTTCCAACCATATATCAATGAACGAAGTAGTTCAACCTTCGCAATGAACATTAAGAATAAAGCTAAGAACATATGCGTTCATACCAAACAGCGGAGCGTGTCTCTCTCCCAAACAATTAATGCTAGGATCCGATTTTATTCAAACAAAAACAAAAATAAAAACAAACAGACGCTCCAAGTAAAGCACATAAGATGTGACTGAATAAAAATATAGTTTCACTAGAGGTGACCTGATAAGTTGTCGATGAAGAAGGGGATGCCTTGGGCATCCCCAAGCTTAGATGCTTGAGTCTTCTTGAAATATGCAGGAATGAACCACGGGGGCATCCCAAGCTTAGACTTTTCACTCTTCTTGATCATATTGTATCATCCTCCTCTCTTGACCCTTGAAAACTTCCTCCACACCAAACTCAAAACAAGCTCATTAGAGAGTTAGTGCATAATTGAAAATTCATATATTCAGAGGTGACATAATCATTCTTAACACTTCTGGACATTGCACAAAGCTACTGAAAGTCAATGGAACAAAGAAATCCATCAAACATAGCAAAACAGGCAATGCGAAATAAAAGGCAGAATCTGTCAAAACAGAATAGTCCGTAAAGACGAATTTTTCTGGGGCACTTAACTTGCTCAGATGAAAATGCTCAAATTGAATGAAAGTTGCGTACATATCTGAGGATCACACACGTAAATTGGAAGATTTTTCTAAATTTCCTACAGAAGGGGCTGCTCAATTTCGCGACAGTAAGAAATCTGTTTCTGCGCAGTAATCCAAATCTAGTATCAACATTACTATCAAAGACTTTACTTGGCACAACAATGCAATAAAATAAAGATAAGGAGAGGTTGCTACAGTAGTAACAACTTCCAAGACTCAAATATAAAATAAAAGTGCAGAAGTAAAATAATGGGTTGTCTCCCATAAGCGCTTTTCTTTAACGCCTTTCAGCTAGGCGCAGAAAGTGTGAATCAAGTATTATCAAGAGATGAAGCATCAACATCATAATTTTCCTTACAAACACAACTTGTTGCAGAGGGTACCTTAGATGCTCCATTATCTAAATTTCCCATAGTGGTACTAAGGGTTTTATCAGCTTTAGGCTTATAACAATTCTTTGGCTTAGGCACCTTAGAGACATACATGAATTTTTGCTCCTTGCCCACATAAGCTTTCTCCTTAAATTTAAGAGAAGAAAAAGTCGAACCCAATGTTCCCATAGCTTCTTCAAGTTTACCAATCCTATGGGTTTGATTATCATGGATAGCACAAGTTTCTAAAATAACAATTCTTTCATTAATTCCTCCTAGGGATTTATCAAGTTTATCAGTATTATCAAGTAATATTCCCAGTTTAGTATCAACACTTGGAAGATTTTTCTCTATGGCTTCCAACTTTTTCATGACATCCTCAAGAGAGATTTCAATTTTAGTTTCATTAATATATAGGTGGTATTCCAACTAGGCTCTCAATGATGCAACTAGCTTCTAAAGCAGGAGTACCTAGGAAATTACCCCCGAAAGAGTATCAAGAACGTACCTATTCCAGCTAGATATACCAACACAAAAGTTCCTAAGTAGGATAATAGTGGAGTGTGATAATAGTGGAGTGTTTCTTAGTGCACCTATGATGAGCATCACTAATTCTATACCAAGCATATGTAAAGCTTTCTCCACCTTGTTGCTTAAACGAACGAACTTCAACTTCAGGATTACTCATTTTTAGCAGTAATAAATAAAGCAAACTAAATAAAGTAAATGCAAGTAACTATTTTTTTTGTTTTTAATATAGATAACAAGACAGTAAATAAAGTAAAGCTAGCAACTAATTTTTTGTGTGTTTTTTATATAAAGAGCAAATAAAGCAGTAAATAAAATAAAGCAAGACAAAAACAAAGTAAAGAGATTGGAAGTGGGAGACTCCCCTTGCAGCGTGTCTTGATCTCCCCGGCAACGGCGCCAGAAAAAGTGCTTGATGCGTGCAGTTAACACACGTCCGTTGGGAACCCCAAGAGGAAGGTGAGATGCGTACAGTAGCAATTTTTCCCTCAGTAAGAAACCAAGGTTATCGAATGAATGTACTAGGACGTCGCCTAGAGGGGGGGTGAATAGGCGGTGTATAAAAACTTCTACTTGAGAGCTAAACTAGGCGGAATAAAACTACACATGTGTTTACTAGTTTAGCTCAAGGCCTATCAACTAGGGGTTTGCCTAAGTGCTCCACAACCTATGCTAGCATGATGAGCAACAAGGTGATAACAAGATAGGCATAGCATCAAGCATGATAGATATCACAATGTAAAGCGCATAGGTAAAGGAGCTCGGGTTGAGAAGTAACTCGGTGCACGAGGAGATGACGATGTATCCCGAAGTTCACACCCAAGGGTGCTACGTCTCTGTCGGAGCGGTGTGGAGGCACGAGGCACTCCAAGAAGCCAACTAGGGCCACCGTATTCTCCTCGAGCCTTTCCACCAAAGGAAAGCCTCGATCCACTAAGGGACACTTGAGGGTGGTCACCGAACCCGTACAAGCTTGGGCAAACACCAAGTATCAAGCTTGAGGCAACTCCACAACAAGGAGGCTCTCAAGTAGGCCACAAGAGGCTATAGCATAACACCAAGTCACCAAGATGCTAATGTGCCACAAGAGGCTAACACGGTGCCACAAGAGGCAAGATGGCCACTAAAGGCACGATGGCCACTAAGGCACGAACACCACTAAGAACGAACACACACTCTACGAGATCGAAACCCCGGAGAGAACTCAAACCGATGCACCTAATGCAATGGCTAAGAACACCACTAAGATGCCCAAGTTCTTCTCTCCCAAATTCCAACAAAGCTACACAAGCTATTGGGGGAATAAGGGAGGAAGAACAAAGAGTGGAGAAACACCAAGAAACTCCAAGATCTAGATCTAGCAAGATCCCTGACTTGGAGAGGGATTCAATTGGTGAAGCTCTAGATCTAGATCTCCTCTCTCCTTTCCCCCAAAAATATGCAACAAATAGTGGGGGGATCAAGAGGAGGAAGCAAGAACCCAAGGTCAACAATGGAGGAGAGAGAATGGAGGGGAAGGGTTAGTTTGGTCGGAGGTGGAAGAGAGGTATATATAGGGGCCCAGAAATATAGCTGTTGGGGGCTGGAAAAACGGTCAGATTCGCACTAAGCGGTACTACCGCTGTGCAGAGTGGTACTACCGCTTTCCCCCAAAAAGTCAGATCTGAAAATCGGGCCAAAACCGGTAGTACCTCTCTATGGAGCGGTACTACCGCTTGTGCAAAACTGCAGAGAAGAAATGCAGAGAGAGAGGGAACATCATGGCAGGTAGCAGCGCAGCAGGGCGGCAGCAGTGCATGCGCGGGCATGCAGCGCAGCAGCCAGCAGCGCGGCAGGCAAGCAAGCGTGCAAGGCAGCAGCGCGCGAGCGGACAGCGTGGGATGGCGTGCTGTCTCCCGCGCGGGATCCGTACGGCGCTCGTACGGCGCGCGGTCAACGCCACATCGAGGCGAGCGCGGGCTAGCGCTGAGCGGGGCGTGGCCTGGGCGAGCAAGCGAGCAGCGGTGCGGTGGAGTTGGGCTGCGGCGGCGGCCCAAGGAGGAGAGGAAGAGGTGCGGGCTGAGGAAGAAAGAAGAAAAAGCTGGGAAGAAGAAACTGGGCCAAGCGGTAGTACCGGCCCGGTACTGGCCTGGTACTGTAACTGAGTTACGGTACTACCGGCCTGGTACCCGCCTGGTACCGCTGAGTATCCAGTAAGCAAAAACCGCATGGGCGGTACTTGGGCCAGTATCACCAGCGGTAGTACCGCCCGGCCCAAAACGCTTTTTCTTTTTCTTTTTCAAATATGATGCACTCTAAAAATCATATCTTGAGCTAGGAAACTCGGAATGACATGAGACCAGTTTTGTTGGAAAGAGGGCGACAAGAGCTACCTTTTCACATGATAAAATCATGGAAAAGAGTGAGTGATGATTTCCCATGGTCATAGAGGTGTAACCTCTCAATACGGTATATCGGGAAAATCATCACTCTCGCCTATGCAATATGTGATGCAACCGAAATCCGTTTCATGCATAAGAACCAAGAAGAACCAAGAACATGATGCAATGCATGCAAGGTTTGAGCTCTCTCCGATGATACGACCCACTATCCTATCGAGCACAAACCTAGTCCTTGCGCGTTCTTCTCGAGTCGGAAAGCTCCGTCTTCATACTCTTCATGATTGTACATGCCACCGTCTTCCTTCAATATACACGCCACCGTCTTCATCCATCTTCAACGCAGTCTTCTCTCTTCATCTTCTACGCCGTCTTCTCTCTTCATCTTCAACACCGTCTTCGTCTCTCTTCGACACCATCTTCATCATTGTACTCCGTCTTCTCCATCTTACAACCTTGAGTCCAACACATAGCTATGGACTTGACCTATGATTTATTCTCAATGCAACCGTTAGTCCATAGGGATTGTCATCAATTACCAAAACCACACATGGGCAATGGACATGTTCTTTCAATCTCCCCCATTTTGGTAATTGATGACAATCTCTTTGAGAGGGTTTAAATATGGAATTTAGCGAACAACCCAAGTTGAATATTTAGAACAAACTCCCCCATAATATCTGCATGTGTGAATGAACTTGAATTTCATTGCATATCACAGGCAATTAAAGCCTAGCGGAGTATCCTCTAAATATTCAACCATGCAAAGCAATAAATGCTAGGCATGAAAGGCAAATGCTTAAGAACCAACAAAAGCAATTCCCTTAAACCCTCCAAACTTCTCCCCCATTGGCATCGATTGCCAAAATGGACGAAAGGTTTGGAAGGCCAATATAGTGAGCGTTCCTCCATAAGTTGTGCATTTCTCATAATTGTGAGTGAAATAAAATGCACATATTCAATGACGAATATTCGGAGGAAATCAAACTATATTGAGGATCAAAGATTGCAAGAGGATGTGAAGGTGAGAATGCTTCGACAAATGAAGCAAGCAATCCAATGAACCATCAAATCAAGTTAAAGATATTATGATAAGATCAAGAAGGATGCTCCAAGTAACGTGTGGAAACTCCCCAAGGTTTATGCACAAGATTATTTTCATTGAAGAATATGGTGCACAAACATGGCATCATCGCTTCCACAAGATCACTCAAAGCTTGTGCCAAAATCAACTATGAGTGCTTGAAGATACAAATAGGATAAAACGAGCACTTATAGCCAAGTTCTTTGTGGAGTCATCAAAGAGTCAAATAAGAATAAAGGAATGGACTCCAACAAAGAGGGATATCAAAAGATATGTACCATCTCTCATGTATATAAGTTTCTCTAAGTGGAGAACATCACAAAGACATTTATCCACAAAGAAACATGCACACACAAGATAGGTACAAGAGAAATAGAGCAAGATATCCAAAACAAGCATGCTCAAGGACTTATCTCATCATAGGAAAGTAAAACCAAATATCAAGTGATGAGATAGCCAACTCCCAAAGAAAGCACGGTTCCAAATAAACCAAACCCTCAACGCTTTCCATGATGACACAAAGTACCGAAAAGAAAAGGTTTGTCTTCCAAGACAAATTCTTGAAACAAGAGAGTGTTCTAGCAAAGATAGGAGAGCTCCCCCAAAATTAGTGCACTATTTAGAATTTTGCATTTGAATACAAAATGCACAAATGCGGGATTATTGCTCAACCATGTTTATCAAAACACTAACAAGGTTCAAGTGAAATAAGGAGATCCAAAAGAAGCAAGGAAGACATATGGGAGTCTAACCCACAAGGACAAATTCTTGGCAAGAAATAAATCAATTAAGCACATGTGCCAAGTGTGAGGATGATCCAAAGACATACCCCATAATATGTTATCAATTATCCAAGGACAATAGATATATAGGAAGTATTTCCTTATGGTGGATTGAGGTTATATCCAAGATCATCTTCACAAGAAACAAAGCATATGGTAAAATAGGGTTTGTTTGAGCACACATGTCACATAGGAACAAGATAATCTATAATATCAATTCTATGTGACACAACCTCAATTGTTCACATTTTCTAGGCTTGTAGAATGCACAAAGCACAATACTCCCCCATAATGTGATAAAGACAATTTTCGTGCAAGAGGCAAATAAGAACCAAGTGAGATAATTAATGGATATTATAGAATTTTAATTCATCATGTCGCACATTTTACGATTGTGAAGTGCATAAAGCATGTCACTCCCCCAAAATGGGATAGTCCACTAATTTCTCACATGAGCCAACAACTAAGATATCAATAAGATGCAATTGGCTCAACGAAGGAAAATTGTACATGATGTGCCACCCAACATATATAATCAAGCAAGCAAGATAAGCAAGTAGGAGGCACAACATACAGAACCACATGCAAGGTACAAAACCAACACATGTGAAAGGGGAGCGAGTAACTTTCAATGTAAAGGAGTTGAGGACTCGTTACCGCAAGGAGGTGCATGGGTAAAGGATGAAAGGAATAGTACTTGACTTGAGGAAGTGAGAATGATGAAGATCCCCCAAGTCTTCATGAACTAGTCAAGCCTCCATGCCCTCCACTTGTACCTATTGATCAAATTTTGGCTTGTTGGTCCCCAACCAAGTTGGGTCCTAAGAAGTTAGTCACAATAGGCTTGGCAACCCAAATGGTTCTTTTACGAAACCACTTTGAGTGCCAACATATTTGGCAAACACATCGCCAACCTTATCCTTATGTAGAGAATAAGCACCATGGATCAAGATAGGGTTGGATGAGTTACCACTAGTGCAAAAGGAGGAGATGTGGCCCTTCTCGCGGCATATGTATCCTTCTCTTCTCCTTCTTCTCACTTGATTTCTCCACAAAGGGAGCCTTGGCTTGATCCTTCTTGGGTAGCGGCCTTTCTTCAAGTTGAGGAAGACCTTGAGCTTGGCCTTGAGGAAGACCATGCGCTCCATCTTGAGGCCGCTTCCCTTGTTTCTTCTCGCCATGTGGCTTCTTCTTCAAGGGGCACGATCTAACATGATGCCCTTCAATCTTGAACTTGAAGCACACAATCTTGGCGGGGTCCTTCACATGCCCTTGTCCCTTCTTCCGCTTGTGCGTGGTGGACTTGTTCTTGTTGTCGGAGTTGAGTCCAAGTCCACTTTCCCTTACATGGTTAGTAACAACACAAGTACTAGAGGAAGTGGAAGCTTCATTGTTAGAGCAACAAGGCAAGGTATGTAATTCACCACAAGATATAGCAATAGCATGGGTGGGTGAATCACTAGCACTAGCACATGGATTTGTAGAGCAACAAAGCATAGAAGGTAGTTCACCACAAGATAAGTCAATAGCATGAGTGGGTGAACTAAAAGCACTAGCACATGGCAAAATAGCATTTTGAGAGGTAGTGCTAGTACTCACATGAGGCTCACAAGATTTTACCTTTGACATGATAGCCTCATGAGCTAACTTTAGCAAATCATGAGAGACTAGAAGATCATCATGGGAGCTAGAAAGCTTTCCATAATTTTCTTCCAATTTCTCATAATTGCTTGTTAGCAAAACAAGTTGAGCCCTTAGCTCAACATTCTCCTTCAAGATGGAAGCTTCACAAGAGGTAGAGTTAGTAGCACAAGCATTATCAATTATAGCACAAGGAGAAGGCAACTTAGCAAGCTCTATTAGGTTGGGAGCCTTAAATTGCTCGTGTGACTCGGTGAGTTTGATGAGCTCACTCTCAATAGCCCTAGAGCTACTTTTGAGAAGCTCAAAATCCTCAAGGAGTTTATCATTAGCACTTACTAGCTTCTCATTTTTAATTTGAAAATCATGTGCCACCTCTAAAGCTCTATCACGAGATTCCTTTACCATAAGTAGCTCTAGAGTAAAGGTCTCCTCAAGAGATTCATTGGTGGTTTGTTGTTCTTCAAGAGCTTCACTAAGAGTTGCAATCTCGTTTGCATCCTCGCGCTCATGCTCTTCCATTTTCTCAATAAGTTTTGTGCTCTCAATGGCAAAAGTCAAGATTTTCACAAAGTTAGAGCAAGCAAATTTCTTCTTATGAAGAGCATGAAAAACCGACTCTCCCAACTTGTTTAAGGAAGCAACATTAAGTCCTTCCATATCATCATCCTCATCATCACTAGATAGATAGGGTTCCAAGGAAGGAGATACCTTAGAAGCCTTAGCCATAAGGCAAGTGTAAGAACCGTGAGATGAAGAGGATGAAGTAGTTGAAGCTCCATCCAAGATCTTGTCTTGGCCCATAGTATCTTCGGTTTTCTCTACATTGTTAGTCACACAAATACTAGAGGAAAACGAAGCATTCTTATCATGGACACAAGACAAGGCAAGCATATCAACATGGGATGAAGATATGCAAGGACTATCAACACTAGCATGTAAAGCATTTATAGTGCTATAAGTGTTCAAGTCCAAAGATGAAACATTGCTATTGGATAGGGATGAAGAATCATCAAGAGAAGGCTCACCATCAACAATGCAATGTTCATCACCACTCACCATATCATTACCTTGTGTCTTACCACACATTGGTGAAGTGGAAGGAGTGCGATCATCCTCAATGGTCTTGGACCCACCATATGTATCTCGAAGCTTTGTCCAAAACTCATGAGCACTCCGGAAAGGCGCGATGGAGGAAATCACTACATGACTCACAACATGGCAAAGCACTTTAGTAGCTTGAGCATCTAGATAAGAGTTTTTCTTCTCCTCAAAGGTTGGATTTTGTGGATCCTTAGGAGGAGAAAAACCCATATCAAGAATTTGCTCCACATGTGGGTGCATGCCCCTAAAATAATCAAGCATGTAGAATTTCCAAGCATCATAATTAGTGCCATCAAATGTAAGAGAGGAAATGTGCACTAATCCTCTAGTCGACGTCATACTCTCTAGGCGGTGAAGCCCAACAAGATAAGAGCGCCCTAGCTCTGATACCAATTGAATGTACTAGGACGTCGCCTAGAGGGGGGGGTGAATAGGCGGTGTATAAAAACTTCTACTTGAGAGCTAAACTAGGCGGAATAAAACTACACATGTGTTTACTAGTTTAGCTCAAGGCCTATCAACCAGGGGTTTGCCTAAGTGCTCCACAACCTATGCTAGCATGATGAGCAACAAGGTGATAACAAGATAGGCATAGCATCAAGCATGATAGATATCACAATGTAAAGCGCATAGGTAAAGGAGCTCGGGTTGAGAAGTAACCGGTGCACGAGGAGACGACGATGTATCCCGAAGTTCACACCCAAGGGTGCTACGTCTCCGTCTTGAGCGGTGTGGAGGAACGAGGCACTCCAAGAAGCCAACTAGGGCCACCGTATTCTCCTCGAGCCTTTCCACCAAAGGAAAGCCTCGATCCACTAAGGGACACTTGAGGGTGGTCACCGAACCCGTACAAGCTTGGGCAAACGCCAAGTATCAAGCTTGAGGCAACTCCACAACAAGGAGGCTCTCAAATAGGCCACAAGACGCTATAGAATACCACCAAGTCACCAAGATGCTAATGTGCCACAAGAGGCTAACACGGTGCCACAAGAGGCAAGATGGCCACTAAAGGCACGATGGCCACTAAGGCACGAACACCACTAAGAATGAACACACACTCTACGAGATCGAAACCCCGGAGAGAACTCAAACCGATGCACCTAATGCAATGGCTAAGAACACCACTAAGATGCCCAAGTTCTTCTCTCCCAAATTCCAACAAAGCTAAACAAGCTATTGGGGGAATAAGGGAGGAAGAACAAAGAGTGGAGAAACACCAAGAAACTCCAAGATCTAGATCTAGCAAGATCCCCTCACTTGGAGAGGGATTCAATTGGTGAAGCTCTAGATCTAGATCTCCTCTCTCCTTTCCCCCAAAAATATGCAACAAATAGTGGGGGGATCAAGAGGAGGAAGCAAGAACCCAAGGTCAACAATGGAGGAGAGAGAATGAAGGGGAAGGGTTAGTTTGGTCGGAGGTGGAAGAGAGGTATATATAGGGGCCCAGAAATATAGCTGTTGGGGGCTGGAAAAACGGTCAGATTCGCACTAAGCGGTACTACCGCTATGCAGAGCGGTACTACCGCTTTCCCCCAAAAAGTCAGATCTGAAAATTGGGCCAAAACCGGTAGTACCGCTCTGTGGAGCGGTACTACCGCTTGTGCAAAACTGCAGAGAAGAAATGCAGAGAGAGAGGGAACATCATGGCAGGTAGCAGCGCAGCAGGGCGGCAGGAGTGCATGCGCGGGCATGCAGCGCAGCAGCCAGCAGCGCGGCAGGCGAGCAAGCGTGCGAGGCAGCAGCGCGCGAGCGGACAGCGTGGGATGGCGTGCCGCCTCCCGCGCGGGATCCGTACGGCGCTCGTACGGGCGCGCGGTCAACGCCACATCGAGGCGAGTGCGGGCTGGCGCTGAGCGGGGGCGTGGCCTGGGCGAGCAAGCGAGCAGCGGTGCGGTGGAGTTGGGCTGCGGCGGCGGCCCAAGGAGGAGAGGAAGAGGTGCGGGCTGAGGAAGAAAGAAGAAAAAGCTGGGAAGAAGAAACTGGGCCAAGCGGTAGTACCGGCCCGGTACCGGCCTGGTACCGTAACTGAGTTACGGTACTACCGGCCTGGTACCGGCCTGGTACCGCTGAGTATCCAGTAAGCAAAAACCGCACGGGCGGTACTTGGGCCGGTATCACCAGCGGTAGTACCGCCAGGCCCAAAACGCTTTTTCTTTTTCTTTTTCAAATATGATGCACTCTAAAAATCATATCTTGAGCTAGGAAACTCGGAATGACATGAGACCAGTTTTGTTGGAAAGAGGGCGACAAGAGCTACCTTTTCACATGATAAAATCATGGAAAAGAGTGAGTGATGATTTTCCCATGGTCATAGAGGTGTAACCTCTCAATACGGTATATCGGGAAAATCATCACTCTCGCCTATGCAATATGTGATGCAACCGAAATCCGTTTCATGCATAAGAACCAAGAAGAACCAAGAACATGATGCAATGCATGCAAGGTTTGAGCTCTCTCCGATGATACGACCCACTATCCTATCGAGCACAAACCTAGTCCTTGCGCGTTCTTCTCGAGTCGGCAAACTCCGTCTTCATACTCTTCATGATTGTACATGCCACCGTCTTCCTTCAATATACACGCCACCGTCTTCATCCATCTTCAACGCCGTCTTCTCTCTTCATCTTCTACGCCGTCTTCTCTCTTCATCTTCAACACCGTCTTCGTCTCTCTTCGACACCATCTTCATCATTGTACTCCGTCTTCTCCATCTTACAACCTTGAGTCCAACACATAGCTATGGACTTGACCTAAGATTGATTCTCAATGCAACCGTTAGTCCATAGGGGTTGTCATCAATTACCAAAACCACACATGGGCAATGGACATGTTCTTTCATCGAACCAGTAGGAGTCAAGGAACACGTGAAGGTTGTTGGTGACGGAGTGTAGTGCGGCGCAACACCAGGGATTCCGGCGCCAACGTGGAACCTGCACAACACAATCAAAGTACTTTGCCCCAACGTAACGATGACGTTGTCAATCTCACCGACTTCGCTGAAAACAAAGGATTAGATGTATAGTGTGGATGATGATGTTTGTTTGTGAAGAACGATAAAGAACAATTGCGATAGATTGTATTTCAGATGTAAAGAATGGACCGGGGTCCACGAGTTCGAGTAGTGGTGTCTCTCCCATAAGATAAATAGCATGTTGGGTGAACGAATTACAGCTTGGGCAATTGACAAATAAAGAAGGCATAACAATGCACATACATATATCATGATGAGTACTATGAGATTTAATCGGGGCATTACGACAAAGTACATAGACCGCTATCCAGCATGCATCTATGCCTAAAAAGTCCACTTTCAGGTTATCATCCGAACCCCTTCCGGTATTAAGTTGCAAACAACAGACAATTGCATTAAGTATGGTGCGTAATGTAATCAACACAAATATCCTTAGACAAAGCATCGATGTTTTATCCCTAGTGGCAACAACACATCCACAACCTTAAAACTTTACGTCATCGTCCCGGATTCAATGGAGGCATGAACCCACTATCGAGCATAAATACTCCCTCTTGGAGTTACAAGTATCAACTTGGCCGAGCCTCTACTAGCAACGGAGAGCATGCAAGAACATAAACAACATATATGATAGATTGATAATCAACTTGACATAGTATTCAATATTCATCGGATCCCAACAAACACAACATGTAGCATTACAAATAGATGATCTTGATCATGATAGGCAGCTCACAAGATCTAAGATGATAGCACAATGAGGAGAAGATGACCATATAGCTACTGCTATGGACCCATAGTCCAGGGGTGAACTACTCACACATCGATCCGGAGGCGATCATGGCGATGAAGAGCCCTCCAGGAGATGATTCCCCTCTCCGGCAGGGTGCCGGAGGCGATCTCTTGAATCCCCCGAGATTGGATTGGCGGCGGCGGCGTCTCTGGAAGGTTTTCCGTATCGTGGCTCTCGGTACTGGGGGTTTCGCGACGAAGGCTTTAAGTAGGCGGAAGGGCGGAGTCGGAGGGCTGACAGGGGCCCCACACGCTAGGGCGGCGCGGGCCCTAGCCTGGCCGCGCGGCCCTAGTGTGGCGGCGCCTCGTCGCCCTACTTCGTTTCCCTTTCGGTCTTCTGGAAGCTTCGTGGAAAAATAAGACCCTGGGCGTTGATTTCGTCCAATTCCGAGAATATTTCCTTTGTAGGATTTCTGAAACCAAAAACAACGAGAAAACAACAATCGGCTCTTCGGCATCTCGTCAATAGGTTAGTGCCGGAAAATGCATAATAATGACATATAATGTGTATAAAACATGTGAGTATCATCATAAAAGTAGAATGGAACATAAGAAATTATGGATACGTTTGAGACGTATCAGGTAGCTGGGTCAGAGGGGCGCGCGTGGGCGAAAGGAAGGAGCGAGGGGAGTGCTGACGCGATGGCGCGAGCGTGCGCACTGGCGCGTCCAGTGACATGTCTGGGCGCGCTCTGGCGTGGCCTGGCGTGTCTGGGCGCGTCGAGTGCTGGCCAATGCCGTGCTTATCTCCGGCCAGGGATGGTACAAGCGTGTTCAGAAGGGTGTGGTGAGCCTTGTTGACATGGTGAAGGGGACCAGGGAAGAATGGAGAGGAGGAGTGGCATGGTGATGGCATGGTGCACGACATGGTTGCAATGTGATCATGTCTCCACTTTTATCATGTCTCCAAGGCATGGCATGGTGTACTGGGTGTAAGAGGAGGTCCATGATGACAGAAAGTGTGAGGGTTTAGTCTAAAATCCAATGAATATTAGAGAGTATGCTCAAAGTCATTAAGTGCACACCAAGTGTTTGTGTTAATGGCCGCAAGAGAAATATTTTTGAATTTTGCAAAAATATTTTATGGAGATGGTTCAAATAATGTTTGACACACAATGGTGGTGGTGGGGTGCAAAATGGAATTGATTTGTGAAAATTCAAAATATGTATAATCTAGAATCTGATTCAATGTCACCACTTTGTATCCTTATATTAATGAATTGGGAAGGAATTAGACAAGGTGGTCAACACCAAAGTTGTTCACCTTGATGATGTCTTGGATGAGGTGCAAAGAGTTGAGAGAGTTTGGTTTAAGAATCTCTTAATATAGGGGCTCAAAGAGGGTAAGATGTTAAAAATGGCACAAGTGACCATTATCACATGTCACTTGATTTTGATTTTTCTTTTAATTTGATTTGGTTTTTCTTGATTCAAAAGTGATTCTTATTAGTTTAGTAACACTTTCAAACCATTGACACCATTCAAAATGGCCTAGGTTGAAGATTTACAAAAATGGCCACAGCCTCATATGAGGTGATATTCTTATTTTCTTTTTCTTCTATTTTGTTTCACTTGATTCTCTTAGGCATGGCTTAGGGTCCATTTAAGGTTAGATTGGGTTTAGTAAAGGTTTCAAACCATTTGGGTAAAGTATGAGGGCATAGATCAAGATTTGTCATTCACTACAAGAAAAGTTCTGATAGACAACGTCTCAAAATCATCCGCTAAGGGGTATTTTTCGTCGCCTATGGGCCTGACCCGACGATATGGGTTCTGTTGTCTAAAGTGCGTCAGGCAAAGTCCTACGACGATTTTTTCGGTCCGTCGCGCTTGGGCGCCCTTCCGCCACGGAAAATCGGACCGTTGCAGAAATGTTTCGGGAGCCCGTTGGATCGCGCCGATGTCATGCAACCGACACATGGCGTGACATCGTTAACGGCGGTTAACGGCGTAACCGGCTCGAAACCCCTGTGGTAGATTGTAGGCCCACACGAGGCCCGCCACGTCTTAAGCGGGCCGGCCCATTAAGTTTGTGGGCCGGCCAGCTGACTTAGTTTGATCGGGTCAACTATATAGCTGGGCTGGTCCATTAGTTACGTGGGCCGGCCTAACCTCTAAGGTTGACCGGTCAAAACATTAATGGGCCGGCCCACTAAGCATGTGGGCCGGGCCGAATGCACTCGTTTGACCGGTCAACGAGGCAAAAGGGCCGGCCCAAAAAACATGTGGGACCCACTTTCCCGTTATCGGGCCGGCCCATTTACCAAGTGGGGTCCACCTTAAAGCAAGTGGGC
>NC_061510.1:152204404-152242179 GCF_022539505.1 Lolium rigidum
AAAGGCCATACTGTTCCGTCATCAGAATTTTTTCTGAAAATATGAATGGTGAATGGTGACTGGTGATTTGAATTGAAAGGTGACTTTGACTTTGAATCACAACTAAGTTGTGGGAATGACACTAATGTTCCCACTTGAGTTAAGATAGGCAAATGAGGAGTTTTTTTTTATAAATGCTTATGAAATAAAACTGGCTTTATGCAAATGAAACTAGAGCTTAGAACCCCCTTACTATAGTTGATAGTTTTTACCTTAGTATTAGTTTGCGAGTACTTTAAAGTACTCATGGCTGTGTCCCTGGCTATTCAAATGGCCAGACTATGAAGAGGAGTACCAGAACCCGAAAGAAGGACAGCAGGACGTCTACGACAACTAGGATCACTCCTGACGTCAACAGTTGCCTGTGGAATAGATGGACTACTACTACGCTATTTCGCTTCTGCTATGTGTTATGTAATTGATCGATAGAACTTCTATTATTGTAATGAGACTGGATCATGTGATCCTTTATTTGTAAGACGATTATGTGTTGTAATGAATGATGTGTTGTGATATCAATCTATTATGTCTCGCAAAAACAATATTCCTGGGATTGCGAGGAATGGCATAATAGGCATCCGGACTTAAAAATCCGGGTGTTGACAAGTTGGTATCAGAGCCATTGTTTGACCTTAGGAGACCCTAGTTAGAATGGACGTCCGAAAAACTTAGTTTCAAAACAAAGGAAGTAAATATTTCTGAAAACTTATTTCCCCCTCTTACCCTTGAGATCTTTTTCAAGTGAGAAATTCATGCTCTACTTTTCCTTGAAATTTCTACATAAAAGTTTGCACACTTGATCACTTCTCTAACTTACTCATCCTCATTGCTCACAGATGAAGTACCAATGGGAGTTTTATCAGCTTGGTCCCGGAGGCAACCTAAGGTTCGAAAAGGATTTGAAGCAACTAGTGGAATATCTAGGACACCCGTATCCCGAGTTTTTTGGAATACCCCTCAACAACCACTCCGGAGAACCACCTCGGTGGGAAGTTTCTACTGATTTACGAAGAAAGCTTGGAGCCCCGGTATGGGAAACCATCTGGTTTTCTGTAACGGGAAACACTTGGAAGGAAGGACTAGTCAGAGCTATGCAAGAAGCAATTTTCCGTCTATGCGGAAAAAATGAGAACAAGATCAAGAACACTCGCTTCATCTACTACCCAAGACAGGATTCCATGGGAAGACCGATGACCATGACACCACGTACGGAGATGAACCCCTATGTAGCACACCAGGACTTCAAGATGTACAAAACCCGCAGGGATTTGGACAACGCCCTCGCCTCTCGCCAAGCACAACACCCGTGAAGACGAAGAATTCCACCCTGAAGAGTAGTATCACCCCAGCACTTAAGTAGGTGTGAGTTGTATCAGGATCCCCTTGTATCGTAGAGCGAATGAATGGTTCTTCAAACCAACGGTGTGTTAGCTTTGTAATATGTGATGTTTGGTATGAATGAAAAAGTGTTGTTGGTTTTACCCCCGCAACACTACTCAAGTTTTCAATTTATGAACTTTTTTTTAACAAAACAAACCATAGAAATTTCCCTCTTATCTTATCATCTACCTCAATGTTCAGATGGCCCCACCAACCCGCAACGCCACCCAAGATGCCATGATGCAACTGCTGCAGACGATGATGGCAGATCGAGAAGCCGAAAGAGCTGAACGCCAAGCAAACCTTGCCGCACCGCAACAGATAGCTCGGAACAATCAAGGCCACGGAAACCACGATCACCCCGGATCGAAGCTGAAGAATTTTCAGAACACCAACCCACCGATGTTCAACAAGACTGAAGAGCCCCTAGATGCTGATGACTGGCTCCAGACCATGGAGAACAACCTCGAAGTTGCGGGAGTTGAAGCCGCCAAAAAAGTACTGTTCGCCACCCACTACCTGTCAGGACCTGCCAGAGCCTGGTGGACAAGTGCCCGTGCAATGAATGCGGGACAAATTATGACATGGGAAGACTTCAAGTTGAAGTTTAGCAAATACCATGTGCCACAAGGACTGATCAAGAAGATGAGAGACGAGTTCAGGGAACTCAAGCAAGGAAGGATGTCCGTGGTGGAATACCGCGACAGATTCCTCACTCTGTCAAGGTACGCCCCGGATGAGACCGACACCAATGAGAAGAGAAAGGAAAGATTTCTGAACGGACTGCATGATGAGATGCAAACGGTGTTAGTGAATATTCCGTTCGCTGACTTGGAAGCCCTCGTAGACTCAGCCATACAGATGGAAGGAAAGATGCACCAGGCCAATGAGAACCGCAAGCGCAGAATGATGAACCAGAGTGGACCCCACCATACCCAGAAGTACCGCAACAACTCCTCTGGAGGATTCACCCCAAGACACAACAAGCCCCCTGCTCAGAGTTATCGCCCCAACTACCCCAACAACAACGGAGGACCCCCGAAGCCCGGAGGTAACAACAACAACAGCCACCTGTTATCACCAGAATTTGACCGAGTCAGAGGTGGGCCGCGATCAAGATGGACGTGAAGAATATATATATAGAAGAAATACGTGAATCGGCCTTTTACCAAGTTGGGCTTAATTGCCCGTGTATCTGTAACATATTAGATCGCATCTTAGTTTAGAAGTTAGAATCTTATTCGTGCATGGTTTGGTGCACGCCCACATTAGAAAGTCCGCTGGACTATAAATATGTACCTAGGGTTTATGGAATAAACAACAACCAACGTTCAACCACAACAAATCTCGGCGCATCGCCAACTCCTTCGTCTCGAGGGTTTCTACCGGTAAGCATCATGCTGCCTAGATCGCATCTTGCGATCTAGGCGGCACAAGCTGCCCACGTTGTTCATGCGTTGCTCGTACTGAAGCCTTTTTGATGGCGAGCAACGTAGTTATCTTAGACATGTTAGGGTTAGCATTGTTCTTCATATTACATGCTTTCGTAGTGCAACCCTTGCATGTCTAGCCGCCCTACACCTATCTTAGGTGTAGGGGCGGCACCGCTTGATCATAGTTTAGTAGATCCGATCCGTTACGATTGCTCCTTGTTCTACAAGGATTAGTTTAATATCCGCAATAGTTAGGCCTTACAAAGGGGGAGGATCCGGCGGCACGTAGGGTGTCGTTCGTTGGCCCTAAGCGAGGATGTTCCGAGGATCAACCTCGTGTTGGTTTTTAGGCCTTGTTTAGGATCGGCTTACGATCACCGTGCGTGGCCGCGAGGCCCAACTCTGGAGTAGGACGATCCGATTATGCGGTGAAAACCCCACATCGTCGTAGATCTCATTAGCTTTACCTTGATCAAGCGGGACCACCATATATTCGGACACCCCGTCCGAATCATGGGTGGATCGGCTCTTTGAGCCGATTCACGGGATAACCTGAGAGCCGATCGAGGCTCGTATTTAACGTTTACGTGTGTGCCCCACGGGAAACTAAGCGAGGCATCATCCACACCTTCCCGACCAGGTATAGGTCGGGTGGCACGCCCTTGTGATAAACATCGGCGCGTGCGACCGGGAGGCTTTGCGGGCCGTCGCTGCGAGGGACTAGGGCCAGCCGCAGCCCTAGTTGTTCCCGGCTCTACCGTGTTGACCGTCTCGCCCGCCGGGGGTTTCGACGTCAACACATTCCGCACGCCCGGTGGGACAGCCTTCGACATCCACAACATCGCCATCTACATCCGAGATGGCGGAAGACACTCCGGTCACGTACGCGGATCTGCCTGATGAGCTCAAGAAGAAGCATGACGAGATCAAGGCAACCCTCGAAGCCGAACTCATCGGCTCCTTCCACCGAACCCGCTCCCATGGCGTCGGGTGGAAGGGTTTCACACCTGAAGGCGCGCTCGATGGAGTGGACCTGTCCGCCCCGTCGAGAAGAACGCACCGGGTCGGCTGCGGCGAGGAGATCAACTACATGGTGGCTCATTCGCTGCACCGCCACTGCGAGAGCTCGGTGAACACCTTGGAGCGTGTCGCTCTGCGCGCCGTCCGAGGAAATCATGAGTCACCGGTACTCCCCGTCGGGACCGGCTCCGGGGACTTTCAAAGGAGAGATGCCGCTCCGGCCCCGGCCGTTCGCATGGGTAGCACCGGAACTGCCGAACTCATCGGCATACGTCGTCTACAAGGTTGGTGGTGATCCTAGTGACTACCAATTCCTACCGAGCCACCTAAGGAGATCCCGCACGGATACACGTGCGCATACGTACCGGACTGCAACGCTCGGGCACTCTCGAACCGAGGCTGCAATATCGGCGGCCTCTCGGAACGGCGGGAGGAACGTCGGGAGCCGATCCGAGAAGCAATCGTGGCCGGCTAAGTACGCCACCCCGACGAACCTCCAAAGCCCAGCTCCTGCGGTTGGCTTAGAACCGGAAAAGCAAGCATGGCTGGTTAAGTATGCCACCCGGTGAATCTTCGGGGTTCGACACCTTCGGCCATCACGGCGGATCAGATTTGTACCATTACGAAAGATCGGTTCGGTATGATGCCGAAAAGGAAGGCGTTCGGCTACACCAAGCCGTACCCCAACGGCTACGAACTGATCCCGCTGCCACCCAAATATCGGCTCCCGGACTTCACAAAGTTTAGTGGATCGGATGGGTCCAGCTCCATCGAGCATGTGAGCCGATATTTGGCACAGTCGGGCACGATCTCGGCGTCGGATGAGTTGCGCGTGAGGTTCTTCTCACGGTCCCTCACGGGATCGGCTTTCGGGTGGTACACGTCGCTACCACCAAACTCCATCCAAACTTGGAAGCGGTTGGAAGAGCAGTTCCATGAACGAGTATCACTCGGAGGCTTCCGATGTTGGTTTTGCCGATCCGGCGCAAATACGACGAAGCGCGGGGAGACGGTGGCGGAATACGTCCGAGCGCTTCAGGACCATTAGGAACCGATGCTTTTCGGCTCGTATAAGTGAAGAAGAAGCAGTCGAGTTGGCGGTGGTGGGTCTCTCATCATCAATCAAGGACGTGGCCTCCCAAGCAGACTACCCTTCGTTAGCGCACATGGTGCAGAAGCTGACCGCATATGAGCAGCGCCACCCAGATGTTTACCAGGACAAATTCAAGCGGGTGGTGACTGTGGTTGAGACAGACGAAGATGAAGGTGCCATAGGAGATCAGGAGGTAGCAGTGGCTGAATGGACTCGAGCGACAGGCCCCGTGACCTGCAAATGGGTGAAGCCACAAGGCCCTCCAAAAGGGTTCGACTTCGACATGACTAAGACAGAGCAGATTTTTGACCTCTTACTCGTGGAGAAGCATATAAAGGTACCCGAAGGCCACAAGTTCCCCACGGTGCAAGAGCTGAACGGAAGGCCATACTGCAAATGGCATAACACGTTCTCCCACACCACCAACGACTGCGAGGTGTGGCGGCGGCAGATCCAAATGGCGATAGAAAACGGACGGTTGATTTTCAACCAATACGCCATGAAGGTCGACACACACCCCTTTCCCACCGTAAACATGGTGGAGTATGCTTGCCATGCGGGGTGCCGGCCGGGTTTCTGTGCAATATCAACATGGTAGATCTTGGACACCACGGCGGCAAGGATGGAGATGAGGGCGAGCTGCTCTCATAGCAAAGAAACGAGAGGAAGCCGCTCCACGCGATCGGCTCCGCCAAGACGGCAAGCGCTACGTAACGAGAGGGAGTAGTGAAGAACATAAGATATCGGCGACCTCTCTCGATCACCTCCTCAACAAGTATGTGAGTCGGTACGACCAACGCCGACGGACCGGCGATGATGATGAAAGAGATCGTCTGGCTAGAGAAGCCAGAAGACATCGTCGGCATAATCACGATGAGGAGGAGCACGAGCGTTGTGCCAAGGGAAAGGCGAGGGAGCGGGACGACGAGGACGGAGCCCGGGATTGTCCTTTCTTCGAGCACCTTGCTGGGATTCGGGAATGAGCCGATTGCCAACAATCGGCAATTGCCCGAATGCAACCGGAAGAAGAAGGAGGCAGCCAACGTGTCCGTGTTCGAGCGCTTAGGACCTCCCCCGCCACAGAGCAAACGAGCTGAGTCCCCTCACTTGAAGGATCTCGAAGATTCAGAAGACGAGGGAGAAGAAGAAGACAGGTACCACCGGCCCAGGTGGTGCCCTGACGGACTCAGCCGTTCCCGAAACGCGAGGTTCAACGATTGCGCGGCCTGGAAGAAGCCGAGAGGTTATACTTGCATACATTGAGGAAGGCAAGGCCTGATCTGGCTGCGAAGGTTCAGCGAACCCTGGATGAAGAGGGTCGTCCACGAAAAATGGAGTGGCACCCCAAGCAAAGGAAAACCGATGATGAAACATCGGCTGGCACAAACATGGTGCTCGTTCTTCCGACGAAGCTCAGTGCTCCACGGTTACACGATACAACCAAGGTGGACGACAGCAAGCGCACCAACATGATAAAGTAAGAGATTGGGCTGGTTTTGTCTACCGGCCTGAACGAGTAGCAAGAGCACGTCAAGGAGCAAACATGGCGAGGCTGGTCCTTGTGATCGGCCCCAAAAATTTATGAAGGGAACTTACAAAACCTTCACCGAGCAAGCAACGTGGAGGCCGATTCCAGCAATCGGCCAAAATTATCCTCACCCGCCGTTCCGCTTGGGTTCAACATGTTATCCTACAGAGCCGATACCATCAATTCTCTTGACAGAATCGGCTCGGGGGGGCACCCAGGTGGATAGAACATGAGGATATGCACTAGAAGCGTCTCATCCTTTGGTGATGGGTATTGGAGTGTGGAGGCCGATGCACCAGTCGGCCGTAAAAATTCTGAAAATTCGAAAAATTCGAAACTTTTCGAGCACAGCCGATGCAGCAGACATCGACTTAAGGATATGGAAGCCGATGCATGGCCATCGACTCAAGAGGAATAACTGTCACGATCAGAGGGTCAATGGAGCACGAAGAGGGTTTTAATGAAAGAACTCCTTAATGGAGTAGCTTAAGAGCTCGGATTCTCTCTTCAAGAACAATGCCAAGAGCGAGCACGAACGTGCGAGATCGGGTCAAGGATGGATCGCATCAGATCCACCAAAGGAAAGGAGCCGATCTGGCCGGCAAGAACTGAAGAAGCTCGGGGGGCAGCTCACCGTAAAGGTTCTCTGCTTGGGGCTACGTCATGAGTTAAGGCTAATGTCGGCACATATGGCTGATTCGCCTTCATTAAGGCTCGGGGGGCAGCTCGCCCTAAAGGTCGTTGCTCTGGGGAGCCGATTTGGTTGGAATCGGCTAGCCCTGCGACACAACTGGTTTGGAGAGCGGTGTTCTGTTACAGAGTCATCAGTTTGAGCATCCAAGGCGGTTCCAGGGCTCTTTTAAAGTCGCCTGCTCAAAGATCAAGTCGCCGACTTACTAAGATCGGCTGTGTCATCGTCATCGGCGAAGCCGGCTAGCTTGGAGGGATGGCTAAATTGGCCTGTCTCGCAGATTATCATGAAGCTGATGCGTTACCATCAGTCGCTAAGCATGGATTAGGCCAACAGTCGACAAACTCAGCATGAAAGAAATCGGCGAAATCAAGCTAAGGGAATTCTTCATTAGTATTGGGATTTCTTACAATGGGGAGCCGATTGCTCAAGGAGGGAAGAACAAAAGAAGGGTCTATTGACCAATCTACTACTGCTAGGCCTATACTATTAGATCCTAATCTACGGGCCATCACTGCCCTCATCGTCATCCTCAGAACTCTCATCGGCCACTGCTGCCGATGGGCTCCTCGTCGCTACTCCCGTAGCCCTCCACGGGGGCTTCATCCCCGTCTTCGCCGTCGGCTGCTCGTCGTCGTCCCACCACATGCGGAGGCGCTTCGCCGGCGGGTAGCCCTCGAGGGAGTCGTCGTCGTCGTCGTCTTCTTCTCCCTCTTCTTCGGAGGTGGGGCAGCCGTCCCGGGAGAGCGGGTCGTCCTCGCCTTTTGGCTCCAATTCCCCATCGGCGAGGAAGCGAAGATCTTCATCCCCGCTGGTCAAGGACTTGTCGTCCTCGGACCAAATGGAGGAGGCATGGATCTCCTCGTCCCGGTCTTCGGGGCACGAATTTCGGCGGCGTCTCGCGGGAGGAGTTGGACCCGTAGGAAAACTCGGAGGAAGAGGAAGAAGACATGGCGGCACAGAGGGTTTTTGGTGCTAATGCGAGAAGGACGAAGGAGACGCAAGCTGTTTAGAACGGTTAAATAAAGGGGATATGAGAGAGATTCAATGCCACAGCAGCTTCCGAAGAGATGTTGCCCAACAGGAAAATTCTACGGCCACGTGGAGAAGTGGAAGGGGCAAGGCATCATGATGGGGATTCTGCGGCAGCTACCGCTCTGCCATGACATGACCCGACGAAAGAAAGCGTAATGATTTTGGAAATGTCATTTCCAAAACCGAGGGGGCATGTGTTATCACCGGAATTTGACCGAGTCAGAGGTGGGCCGCGATCAAGATGGACGTGAAGAATATATATATAGAAGAAATACGTGAATCGGCCTTTTACCAAGTTGGGCTTAATTGCCCGTGTATCTGTAACATATTAGATCGCATCTTAGTTTAGAAGTTAGAATCTTATTCGTGCACGGTTTGGTGCACGCCCACATTAGAAAGTCCATTTGGACTATAAATATGTACCTAGGGTTTATGGAATAAACAACAACCAACGTTCAACCACAAACAAATCTCGGCGCATCGCCAACTCCTTCGTCTCGAGGGTTTCTACCGGTAAGCATCATGCTGCCTAGATCGCATCTTGCGATCTAGGCAGCACTAGCTTGCCCACGTTGTTCATGCGTTGCTCGTACTCGAAGCCTTTTTGATGGCGAGCAACGTAGTTATCTTAGACATGTTAGGGTTAGCATTGTTCTTCATATTACATGCTTTCGTAGTGCAACCCTTGCATGTCTAGCCGCCCTTACACCTATCTTAGGTGTAGGGGCGGCACCCGCTTGATCATAGTTTAGTAGATCCGATCCGTTACGATTGCTCCTTGTTCTACAAGGATTAGTTTAATATCCGCAATAGTTAGGCCTTACAAAGGGGGAGGATCCAGCGGCACGTAGGGTGTCGTTCGTTGGCCCTAAGCGGGATGTTCGAGGATCAACCTCGTGTTGGTTTTTAGGCCTTGTTTAGGATCGGCTTACGATCACCGTGCGTGGCCGCGAGGCCCAACCTGGAGTAGGACGATCCGATTATGCGGTGAAAACCCCACATCGTCGTAGATCTCATTAGCTTTACCTTGATCAAGCGGGACCACCATATATTCGGACACCCCGTCCGAATCATGGGTGGATCGGCTCTTTGAGCCGATTCACGGGATAACTCGAGAGCCGATCGAGGCTCGTATTTAACGTTTACGTGTGTGCCCTGCGAGGAAACTAAGCGAGGCATCATCCACACCTTCCGACCGGGTATAGGTCAGGTGGCACGCCCTTGTGATAAACATCGGCGCGTGCGACCGGGGAGGCTTTGCGGGCCGTCGCTCTGAGGGACTGGGGCCAGCCGCAGCCCTAGTTGTTCCCGGCTCTACCGTGTTGACCGTCTCTGCCCGCCAGGGGGTTTCTGACGTCAACACCACCACAACAACAACAACCCCAACAGCAACAACAACAATGGGAACAACAACAACACCAACACTGGCCCGAGGACTGGAAGCAATGCCATCCCCGTCACCCCGAAGGACAAGTCAACTGTGAACTGCTATGACTGTGGAGTTGTGGGCCACTACTCCAATGAGTGTCCCAAGAAGCTTGCCAAGATTGCCGCCAACACCGCTGCACCTGCCCGGCAACGGCGCCGCTTCGCCGGTAGAAGGAACCGAACAACAACAACGGCCGTTTCTACCACATGACTGCCAATGAAGCTCGGGAAGCACCCCGGACCATGCCAAGTATGTCTTCCTGTTAATCAAAATGTTCAATCTCTCTTAGGAACCTAACTTTTCTTAAAATCTCGGGACGAGATTTGTTTAAGGGGGAAGGGTTTGTAACATCCCAAAATTTCAAAACAAAACAAATGAATTTCCCTAGTTCCAAATTTTGGAACCAACAAAAACTTTTACTGAATTAACTTTGAGGCATAGTGATCTTGCTTAATTCTTGTGCAATTTCCATGTTAGCTTGTTAAAGTAGTTTGAATTAATCTTAAACCCTAAACCTCACCCCTCTTTTCACTATCCTAGTTAAAATAAAATAAAAGGAAATTAAATAAGAAAAAGGCATATGTGCCTATGGCTATTTTTATAAATCTTTACCCTAAGCTTTTCTACTTTGCTTAAAGGTTTGGAAAGCCTTCATACACCTTACCTAGCACTTATCAAACCTAATTCAAGTTGTTTCCAAAGAAAATAAAAAGAAACTAAAAATGCCATAGAGGCATATGAGAGTAAATTAGCAAATTTGTGAATTTGAGGATCTTGACCCTAGGACTTGTTGTGAATGGTTGGATCACTCCTATATACCATTTTCAACACTCAACAACACCATTTGGGTCAAGCCAAGTCAAATTAAAATTCAAATGCAACATATGCATAGAGGCATATGTGACACATAGCCATTTCACAAAATTTTGCCCTAGGACTTTAAACCTTGACCAAATGATGTGAAACCTTTTCTAAACCTAATCTAATGCTAAATTGACCCTAACCCATGTCCAAGTAAAGCAAGATCAACAATTTACAAGTTTAGTAAAATTTGACACCTCACCTCCTATGTATTAAGGCCAAATTTGCAAATCTTTGAACAAGACCATTTGAAATGGTTTCAATGGTTTGAACATGTTTCTAAACCAATAAGAATCACATTAGAGTCAACAAAAGTCAAATCAAATGGAGAGAAATCAAATAGGGAGAAAATCCCCAAAATTCACTCACATACACTTAGCCAAATTTGCAAATCTTCAACCAAGGCCACCATTGCTTGATCTCTTGCTTGTAGAATACTTATATATGATAAACAAACACAATTGCATCAAAGAAACCAAAATCAAATCAAACCAAATCTCAAAATCAACATACATGTGATAATGGTCAAAATTGAGTTTTATAAAATGTTCCTCACTTTACCCCCTGGTTTTGACTTTTCTTCAAACCAAACTTGGTCAACTTTTGCCATGTCATCCAAGACCAAGTGAAAGTGAACAACTTTCATGTTGACCATTAGTGCTAATGTTGACCAGGTTGACCAGTATAGTGTTGACAAGTGGAGACTTTGAAACTATGTGAAGATGACCCACTTTTTGAATTCTTGCAAACCTTCACCAAAATGGACACCACCACCACCATTCTTTCTCTTTAATTATATGATTGAGCTCCACCAAAAAGAAATCCAAAATTCGACCAAAAGTTTCATGCGGCCATTTCCTCAAACACCTTGCAGACACAATCTGGAAATTGCAATACATGCTATTATCCTCCGGATTCTTGCCTAAACCCCTTTCTCCCTTTGATCATTGTTGCTCTAGTACCATCCCTGCATCATCCTATGCCACTGCATCCCTAAGAAAAGTGAAGCCATGATCAACTTTGGCCATGCCAAGTCCCATGCCGCCACCCAAGCACTCAATCTCTCCGGCCCTCCCCTCCCTCGAGTACCATGTCAATTAGGTAGCCCACACCTCACTGAACCTGCTGGTACCATCCCTGGCTCGAACCTTGCACGCCATTGGCCGGAACACGCGTGCCCAGACACGCCAGAAAACCTGCCAGGCACGCGGTGAGCGCGCCCTGGCATGTCACTGGACGCGCCAGTGCACGCCGTCGTGCCATCGCCTCCGTCCTCCCCTAAGCCTCTACTTCTGCATCGAGCGTCACCGCACCCCCAGCTACGCCGTAGACATGCTCCAGAACTCGCACGTGCACCGTCGCCATCGCCATGATCGCAATTCCGCCGCCCGATCGTCCTTGTCGCGGAAGCAAGCCGAGCGCTCCCATCATCCCCTGGACGCGCCAGCTACACCCAGAGCCTCGCCTAGACGTCGCCTACACGATGCGCACCTCGCCTTGCCCTTTCGCAACCCGTAGCACCATTGTCGTCGTCGACCTTCCGCCACATCCACGGCACCCCTCCATCCACTATAAATAGAGAAGCTCTGAGCCTCGATTCTTCACACAAACTGCTCCCCTCTCATCCTTGCCCCTTCTCCACCCACCAATTTGACCTTACCTCGCCGGAGAAGCTTCAATCGCAAGCTCGTTCCCGCCGGAGCCCGTAGAGCATCTGCATCGCCTGGAGCCGCCCCAAGCCTCGCCGCTGTACCAGGGGCCTTTACACCATCGACAACGTCGCCTCGCCCCTCTCCCTCGATCGCCGGCGGCCTAGGACGCCCTCCGACCCCCTACCTCCGTCGTCAGCACGCCCTCCTCTCGCCGGAGAAGAAGACGAACTACGGCCGTGCGATCATCTCTTAATCCAACGGTCGACATCACAAGGTACCGCTTCGGTGAAACAAAGCCACTGACATGTAGGCCCCACCTCTGGACAGCCCACCAAGCACTGAAGCGTTACTGGGCCAGTTCCTTTGTTTAAACCCATTTCGGCCCATCCAGTTTCTCGCCTAGCCCATTTGTGTTTAATTCAAATATTTAGTTTCAGCAAATTTCAAATACTGATGCTTTATTCAAATTTGAATAACTTTCAAATTACTGAACCAAATTTAGCAAAATACATATCTCTGGAAAGCCCATGAAATTATCTACATTTTGCCACTGGATTCAACCCCATATCCTGTGTAGTTTTGGAATAGCAAAAATAACAAAACAAATACTTTTCAGTATTCAAATAAATCTTAAAAATCAACCATTTTGAATTTTGAAGTGAATCCAATTGAAATAATTCAAATTTAACAAACTCTAATTTATTATGTAAAAATATGATATATGTTCTGTACATGATCATGGATTAGAAGCAAAATATTGGCTATGTAGTCAATACTAGTCCATTTATACTATCTCAAATTTTAGAAATTTAAATCTATGAGGTGTAGCACCTCATTTAAATCATTTTCTCAAGTGATATGAAGTAATGTGTTGACCTTTAATTGCTTAGGCTCATACTTGCTAAATTGTAGAATTTAAATCAACATAGTATTTAAATTGCACTAGTTATTTAAATCACATGAGATGATGAATCTCATTTAAATCACCTTTCTCAAATACTAAGTGTGAAGTGTTGACCTTGGTCAACATGGGATCATCCCTGGTTATCTGAGAAGATTAAATCTTAAGAAGATTCAATGAGAGGAAATTATTTCTCCAAACCAAAGAGAAACCCTAATTTCAACTTTCAATGAGAGGAAATTATTTTCCTAATGTTAAATAAAGAAGCCCTAGCATAATTTGTGAATAAATGTAAGTAGTAATGCTAGATCAATTATGTGAGCCAATAAGGCTAATTAAGATTACTTAAGTGTTGTTTGGTGATTGTATCCTCGTATTCGTTTATAGACGCTAGTACCGAAGACTATCAAGAGGAAGAGCAAGAGAACTTTGACCACATCACCAATCAAGGCAAGCTAGACTAATGCAAGCTATTTTGTTTGCAAGCTATTTACCAATGCAACTAGAATAATGCAAAGCTCTACAAGAGCAAGGCACCATTACTTTTACTTTATGCTTAATGCTCCTATCCCAAGTTTTCACTTTACAATCTTTACTAAATTTTGATTATCAAAGTACTTTTTGATTCATGATTCACTTAGTTTAGTTATGGAGTAGTGCAAGAGTATCAAACTTAGCCTAGAGCAATCCAAGTTGCTTAGCACACCTCCTGACTAGTTGCTAGTGCTCAATATTCAAAGTGACTATTCTAGATGGGAACTTGTGAAAACCAATGACTTTGAAAACCTTGGAATGATGAGTCATTCTATTGAAAGATTTTGACGGTGAATATGACTTGTGAATGACTTGGTGAATTTTACAAAACTGATGGTTGGGTTCGGATGCGATACCATTCCAATTTTACAAGTACCCCCACAATACCTGAATCTGGGTAAGGCCTAGCTGGAAACTTATGTGTCTTAGTATGGGTTCCCTCTAAAACAAGCATCATCGGGGTTATGCTGGAGGCTGCCTCTACAACAAAAGGAATGATGTGAAATGACGTGAAGTGAGGTGAATGTCCGGCCCAAGCCTCGTGCGGTTCCCGTGGCCGATCGTCTGTCTTCACCGGGAGGCCAAGCTCATGGGGAGAGGTGCCTATACTAGGGTATGTAAATGAAAGGTTAGGATTGGTAGTTCGCGTACTGCGTATGATAAATCGGGGCCGGTTACCCACGACGAACTATTGCAATTGTTGTGGCACAAGTGTACAACCTCTGCAGAGTTTAACCTATTCGAATAGCCGCGTCCGCGGTCATAGACAGTTGGAAAGGCCATACTGTTCCGTCATCAGAATTTTTTCTAAAAATATGAATGGTGAATGGTGACTGGTGATTTGAATTGAAAGGTGACTTTGACTTTGAATCACAACTGAGTTGTGGGAATGACACTAATGTTCCCACTTGAGTTAAGATAGGCAAATAAGGAGTTTTTTTTTATAAATGCTTATGAAATAAAAATGGCTTTATGCAAATGAAACTAGAGCTTAGAACCCCCTTACTATAGTTGATAGTTTTTACCTTAGTATTAGTTTGCGAGTACTTTAAAGTACTCATGGTCGTGATCCCGGCTATTCAAATGGCCGGACTATGAAGAGGAGTACCGGAACCGGAAGAAGGACGAGCGGGACGTCTACGACAACTAGGATCACTCCGACGTCAACAATTGCTCGTGGAATAGATGGACTACTACTACGCTATTTCGCTTCCGCTATGTGTTATGTAATTGATCGATAGAACTTCTATTATTGTAATGAGAGCTGGATCATGTGATCCTTTATTTGTAAGACGATTATGTGTTGTAATGAATGATGTGTTGTGATATCAATCTATTATGTCTCGCAAAAACAATATTCCTGGGATTGCGAGGAATGGCATAATAGGCATCTGGACTTAAAAATCCGGGTGTTGACAACGTGGTAGGCAAGATCGACGACGAGATGGCCGGGGCGAAGACGACAAGGACACAACAGTCGGGGACCTCCAACGGAGCCCCAAAAGTGGGGATCAACGATAGTGAGTTGAGGTTTTCTTCCCGAGAGTGGTGCGATGCTAGGACAACGATGGAGCGGTGGTGGTGGCTTGCCGCCAGAGCGGTCGGGGAGGTCAGGGTGAGTTGGTGGAGATGAGGGAGGAGGAGGGGGACCACACGCGAGTGGCTAACGAGCAGGCCAGGACGAAGGAGGACCTCGGGTATGGTCCGCCATCACCCATCATATATTTGGGGCCAAGATGGGGCTGCAGGCCTGTCTGCAGACCGTGGACACGAGATATGGGTCGCCGCGGTTGCGGGCCTCTTGGCCCATTTATCTCTTTTTTTGAAGCAAAAAAATCACCATTGGGTTGGTATCTTTGGTACGGAGTACTAGGCTGGTTCCAGCTTTTCGGTACAGCGCGATGAACAGTGATACCAGGTTTTCAGACGGCGCCGTGAGGTGAAATCCGTTCGGTGCTCTTGCCAAAACCAGGAACAGGAAGGCTTCAGTGACTACAAATAGCCCTCTCCCCATTCGAAAGGCCGCACCAGCGCCACCCAACCCACCAACCCCGACCGCTCGCGATCCGCCTCGCGCCTCGCGCCGCCACCCAAACCCTAGCCAGCCAGCCACCCCCCCATGGCCACCGTCTCCTTCTCCTCCCCGCCCTCCTTCGCCGGCGACAACAGCGGCGCCCTCACCTCCGCCACCATCCTCCGCTTCCCGCCCAACTTCGTCCGCCAGCTCAGCACCAAGGCCCGCCGCAACTGCAGCAACATTGGCGTCGCGCAGATCGTCGCCGCCGCTTGGTCCGACCGCCCCGCCCTCCCCTCCCACTGCGGCGGCGGAAGCCGCGTCCGCGGCGTCGCCTCCCACGCCGCGGCCGCATCCGCCGCCGCCTCCGCCGCGGCGGCTGCCGAGGTTGGCGCCATCCCCAACGCCAAGCTCGCGCAGCCGTCCGCCCTCGCATTGGCCGAGCGTGCCATGCTCGGTTCCGATGCTAGCCTCGCCGTCCACGCAGGTAAAACCTACGCGCGCGAGCGAGCTCGCTTTGTTCCCCGTCAGATCTAGCGGTATTCCGCCCGCACAGCTTTCATTTCGGTATTCACCTGTTTTTATCTCTGCGACGAAAGGCGAGAGGCTCGGGAGAAGGATCGCGACAGACGCGATCACCACACCAGTAGTCAACACCTCCGCCTACTGGTTCAGTAGCTCCCAGGAGCTCATCGATTTCAAGGTTTGAACCCCACCTACCTAATAATCAGTAATATCCTATGTGTTCCACAGTTCCGATTTGATAAATCGGCCAAAATTAATTCCCTGTTGTTAGGAGGGAAGGCACGCTAGCTTCGAGTACGGGAGGTATGGCAACCCGACCACCGAGGCTCTGGAGAAGAAGATGAGGTGAAATCCAGATTCTGCTTCTTGCTAGTGGGAACTTTTATGTGCTGTTTCTTCTCTTGGGTGGGATTTTTTTTAATAATTGCGAGTTTTGATGCTGCAGTGCACTGGAGAAAGCCGAGTCCACTGTATTTGTGGCCTCTGGGATGTATGCAAGTGTCGCTATGCTCAGCACACTTGTCCCTGCAGGTGGCCACATCGTCACCACCACTGATTTGTACCGCAAGACGAGAATTTACATGGAGACCGAGCTCCCCAAGAGGGGAATTACGGTAAAGCATGCTACCCTAGTTATGCTCTTGTTGTTTCAGATAGTCTTGACGCAGGCCAGTTTATTATGTGGGACTGTATAGGAGATGTTCATAGCAGTAACAATAATTCTATAATTGAACTGAGTAATGTGGTCTGTGACCAGATTATAGAAGCTTAATATGTACGGCAACATCATATGATGCTTGTAGAAGTAGTTAACATGATGCAGAAATGCAACTGCATTCAGGACCCAGTATTTCACAAGGCTTTACTAAATAACCATGATTTGCACATTACTAACTAGCTGGAAATGGATCTTCGTTCTGTTTGTTTGTACAATTTGTGCGATTCTTATTTGGTTTACATTTGATTCCCAGATGACTGTTATTAGACCTGCTGACATGGATGCTCTCCAAGAAGCACTTGATAACAATAATGTGAGTCTTGTCCTTGCAATTTTCGTCACCACCATTTTTGGTGCTTACTTATTCATTGACAAGTATCCTAATTTATTGGTTCCTATATTTTCAGGTATCTCTATTCTTCACTGAGACTCCTACTAATCCATTTCTCAGATGCATTGATATTGAGCTTGTGTCCAAGATGTGCCACAGCAAGGGAGCATTGCTTTGCATTGATAGCACATTTGCCTCTCCCATCAACCAGAAGGCACTGACTTTAGGTGCTGACATAGTTGTTCATTCTGCGACAAAATACATTGCTGGGCATAATGATGTGAGTTGATGAGCCAGATTTCCAATACTCTATTTATAGATAAAGTTATGCATTAGTTGAGATTATTTTGTTTTTAAGGTTATTGGAGGCTGCATCAGTGGCAGAGATGAGCTTGTTTCCAAGGTCCGCATTTATCACCATGTAGTTGGCGGTGTTCTAAATCCGGTAAGTTGAATTGGTGCAATTTCTAAATGTTTCTTGAACCTGTTTGCTTTCACCAGAGTTGCTTAAAAAATTTTCTGTCAAATTTCATCATATATAATGAGTAATTTTTGACTCCCCTGTATCAACCAGCCTGATATTTTGGTACCCATACAGCAAATTACTCTGAAAGTAAAATTTGTGCTCAATTAATTGCAGTTGCATTATACTACATATAATAATACACATCTACAGTGCCTTTCACGAATTTTTATAACCTCAGAAAACTTGAGTCACATTATTGCTTATTTTCTTGTAACCTCGTAGATACCTGGAATATTTCACTCATAGTTTGTTTCTAAATCAATTAGATTGTCTTTCAACTGTTCATCTCAATAAATTAACGAACCGGATTGTAGTACTTAAATCATCTATTTAAGTTATCTTAAAATCAAAAAATTATTACTAAAGACATTGGAATTTCTGTAATGCATAGGTGTGATCCTAATTATAGACTAGTTGGAAGTACACCACATATTCAGAAGTTTAACTTGCCATATATTGAACCTCTAGCTTCAGTACCTTGTTCAACATCATTGTTGATGTTAAGCTTCCGAAAAGCAATTGGAATAGTAGTATTTAAAATATATACTTTGGGTTCCTTCTATGTCATCCTCTTTTGTCTTGTATAGCAAGGCTGAATGTTCTGATATCTTGTATCTGTTCTAACTTTTTTTTTTTTTTGCATTGTGATATCAGAATGCTTCCTACCTGATCCTTCGGGGCATGAAAACACTGCACCTCCGTGTACAATGCCAGAATAATACTGCACTACGGATGGCCCAATTTTTAGAGGAACATCCTAAGGTGTGCTAACTATGTTTTATTCGTAGAGCTAATTACTGTCTATCCATGTTTTTTTTAACTGACGCTCTTTCCATATTTCTAGATTGCACGTGTATACTATCCTGGCTTGCCAAGTCACCCAGAACATCACATTGCCAAGAGTCAAATGACTGGCTTTGGTGGTGTTGTCAGTTTTGAGGTAATTTGATGTCTTACTAAAATGTACCATCACACAAGTTTGTTGACTATATCAAGAATTTTAACCTATAATTTTCATCATGTATTCAGGTTAATGGAGATTTCGATTCTACTAGGAAATTCATTGATTCTGTCAAGATACCATACCACGCCCCTTCATTTGGGGGTTGTGAGAGCATAATTGATCAACCTGCCATCATGTCCTACTGGTACGCACATTTATTTATAAGTTATCACCTTCTGTATTTGTGTGCATGATATTGTTTTAGTTTTAACTCTTGAGCCTGATTCATAAACAGGGATTCGAAGGAGCAGAGAGACATCTATGGGATCAAGGACAACCTGATCAGGTTCAGCGTCGGAGTGGAGGATTTTGAGGACCTGAAAAATGACATTGGTCAGGCCCTTGACAAGATCTAAGCGCCGTATGCATTCCCATTATGGAAACCTATCTGGTCATGTTTGTCTTGAGATCGCTTGGAGAACTCTTGATTATTGAGTTGATGATTGCGAATAAATTGTTTCATTTGTTTCCTCCACATGTTATGTTGATTTCAATTTGAATAAAGTTTGATATCCTTGTTTGAAATGCTAGGCTGAGTGTCCGTTGCAGTCTATAGTTCTCATCGATTTGTATGACAGTAAACTGAACCGGAAGTGCTGTGCATATGATGTTGTGCGTCCGAACGCTGTACGAGAAGGGATCCTACAGTGTGTGGCTGCGTCGCTGTGGCTGAACGTGGACCCCACGAAAAAGTTCGTATGTAGAGCAAGATGTTTAGATTGAACCTAGTACTACCTTTGTCATAGAAGTATGTTGAAAGTATGTTTAAATTTCAAGTATCTCAACACTCTTTAGTGTATAGATATCTTTAAATTTAGATAAATCTATCTGACACCTTTTTATGGATGGAGGGACTAATTCATATCATTACCTGACACTCATTTTGTAACTGAGGAAGTAGCTAACAACAAGATTGTGTACAAAGGTAGGTCTTGGCATCAGGGTGCAAGCGGGAATGGGCCGTCCGCGGCGCCGCAAATGTCGGCCCACTTGACTATCTGTGCGGGAGCCCACGGTTAATTAAGAAAAAGCAACGGCGTATGCAGGCCGGCCCGCGGTTGCCGCGAGTCAGCGACTAGGCACTAGTGAGCCGCTTGCGTTTTCCTGCCCGAGCCACCAAGACTTCAGCGCCGCCACCGGAGCGCCACCAGCCGCCATGGCCGCCCTTCCTCCTCCGGCTCAGGCTCCTTTGGTAGCCACCACGCCTTCTACCGCGCCGCTTGATCAGTCGCTCTGGCCGGCGACCCCAGCGCGGCGGACGGCGACCCCAGCACGGCGGACGGCGACCAGCGTCCGCACTCTACCAGCCGGGACGCTGTGTTCCTCGTCCAATTGTGCAGCTTACCCCTCCTCCTCCTCCTCCTCCTCCTCCTCCTCTCTCTCTCTCTCTCACTGCCGTAAACCAATTCCCCTTTTGAATTTTTCCCAGCAGTTTTATTCTTCCGAAGATCGATTCCCTTTGGGAAATTCGGCTGTGTCAGATCTGCGAGGATGGGGGCGATGAAGCAGAGGGTGCACAGGGAGGCAGCGAAATCCACCATTCCCTGAACACTTGATCTACTTGAAATTTAATCATCATTAGAAATGTTTGCAGCAATATTTATGTGTTAAAATTTCTGTAACTGTGTAATAGAGCATGGACACTTGGTCTACTTGAACTGGTAGCAGCAAATGATCTTCTTAGTTCCTGTATTCACATCCATGATTGGAGTAGATGCAGATGGTCCTTTCCTTGTTTGCATTTCCAATCTAGGACTCTAGTTACTTATGTTGAATGAAGCTACTTGCAGGTTTTTTCACACATTTTTCCATAAGAAATTTCAGTGTGCTTTTGTAGAACAATTCCTGGGAATAATTTCCTCTCATGAGTATGCAACAAGTGTTTAATGAAAGTTGTATGGGAAGAACTCTAGCAAAGCAGTACAATATCTTGAAATTACATGAAACTCATATACAACAGGCAGTAGAGTATCTTGAGAAAGGAAACTGTGTAACCTGAATTTTCTTTCAGGCTGAATGTGCTTCTTCAGCGACGACCTGAAGGGAGCAACAACAGCTGGATGGCGAGCACTTGTTCATGGAGGATGGCGAGTAAATCATAAAGTATGCCATACTATCAGCATTATCCTTTGACATTTTGCTTGGTCTAGTGACGGAGCCCAGCCCAGCCCAGCTGTCCTTCTATTTAAGAAAGGAGTAGTTACTTGAGGTTCCCTTTCGCTCAATGCCACTTGAGGAGCGAGATCTCTGTATGATGATGCCTTCTACGGGTATTTCTTGTTCAGGTGGAATATAGTTCAGATTTAGGAGAACCGTACCAGGGAGTCGTTGGGAGCCCGCAAGGTGTGTTGCAGCTGCTGCTGGGAGCAGGCGTAGTGCGCTGCTGATCTTTCAGTGGCGAGGTTCGCTGCTGGAGCCAAATATCTATGTTCACATTCAGTGGCGAGGTGCGCTGCTAGGAGCCGAAGGAGGGCCAGCGACCTCGGTGGGCGGAGGAGGCAGCAGGGGGCGATTTGGCGGCGAGTAGGAAGCGCAGATCACATATAGCGCAGGTGAAGGCGGTGGCGCAGAGGCAACTTGGTGCAGTTCTTGGTGGAGTTGAAGAAGCAACTATCCTTATCTTTTTTTTTATCACAAGCTTATTCTTGGTGGAGTTTGAAGAAGCCACAAGTCTGGGAGCTACTACACATTATCAGCCACTAGCGATGGATAATGGCATGATGCAGAGTTTTTTTTTTTTTGATAACATGATGCAGAGTTTTTTTTTATGTCAGTACTACTGAATCTTCAATTTGAAATGCTGTTGAATCTGTCAAATGCTCTCTGACGTTTCTAAGCACTAGAGCTATTAGCTTGGTGTCATGCACACCGTTGGATGGAGATGAGAGGGGCAAAGATTTGGATCTCAGTCCCTGTGAGTACTCGTTATGAATCTGCTTTTGTATCAAGCCAAGAGCAGAGCTAGCTAGCCTACCGAGCGAGCCTAGCGAACGGCCAATGCGCAGCGCGGCCAAAGCTACATACGCGGCGCGCGCGGCGCCGCAAAAACGCGCGGTTCATACGCGGCTCGTACGCGGCTAACTGCATAATTATTGCGGATGCATGCGGCGCAAACGCGGGCCCCCGCAGTGTGTCCCGCTTGCACCCTGATCTTGGCACCAAGTCACCAACCACTGCTAGGGCATGGAGCCGACCAAATATCAGTTCAAGCAAAATACTTTGCGTTTCCAGTTGAAGTGGTTCCTGCAACCTCCTTGTTAGCCAGTTCTCGCTGATTTCAAATTCGAGAGGCAAAAAGAAAAGAAAACTGTGGACATAGTCAAGAGGGAGATACTTTTTTTTCTTCCATAAAGGAGATACGGCAATAGCCAGTTGCGTTGCCCAGAAACACCATTCCGCTCATATTTTGAGTCCAAATATTATTACTACCTCTAATTTCACGGGTTTCGTTTCTAAAATTTTGCTCAACACTACATCACTCCATACATTTATCTCTCTCTATATTTTACTTTTTCATTAATATTTATTACTTCCTCTGCTTTTATATATAATGCCACTAAGTATTCGGAGCCAAAATTTTGACTAACAATTTAATCGATAAGAAACAAGTTATATAACACCAAGAACATATTGTTGAAAACATCTTCCAAGTTTTTCTAACATTTCCGAGTACCAACAGAGTACTTGTGCATTTTCCAGTATAAAAAAAGGAATACTTGTGCATTTTCCATGGGCCCTAAATTTCATATAAACCACAACTGTTGAAGGACTAAACGGAAAATGTGCTGCACAGTGTTCAGCACCAATTTTGGAACAAGTGCGCTGCAGCTCCGCATCCTCGTCTTGAACGATCACCTCGGGATTCTCCGATCTCCCCGCCTCCTCCTTCGTCCATCTCCATGGCAACCTTCGTCTCCAGATCCCTAATCCCGCTCGTCGTCCTCCTCACCCTCTCCGGCGCCCTCTCCGCCGGCGCCCTGCGGTTCGACCTTTTATCGGGCCATACCAAGTGCATCTCCGACGACATAAAGGTCGGCGCAATGGCCGTCGGCAAGTACCACATCGTGGAGGCTGAGGGATCCTCGGAGCTCCCGGACTCCCACCGTATCTCGCTGCGGGTCACGTCCCCCTACGGCAGCAGCCTGCACTACTCGGAGAACGTGCAGTCGGGCAACTTCGCCTTCACGTCGTCGGAGGCCGGGGACTACCTCGCCTGCTTCTGGGCGCCCGACCACCGCCCGCCCACCACCATCGCGTTCGAGTTCGACTGGCGCAGCGGCGTCTCCGCCAAGGACTGGAGCAGCGTCGCCAAGAAGGGCCAGGTCGATGTGAGTGCTCCTCCTCGATGACTTGATTTATTCCTGTATGCACTTAACGTTGTGCCTAGAGGAATTTGGTTCCTGGCATATTAGGATCTATTGCTTCAACGAGATTCCTAGGATTCAGATATCAATATGTGCAACAGGAAATTCACAACAGTTCAGATCATGCGTAGAGTAGGGCACACCACTTAACCATGTCGTACATGCAGTACAATACCAAGCGAGGAAACATGTTGTCGTTTGAAACTTTCACTATACTAATGCTTCAAAGTGATAAAAATCACTCACAATAGTACTATGTTTCAAGATGATAAGTAATTAAGAGCTGATTCTAATTGAGACCGCCTAGTTGTCACAAGTTGACAGTTTGCACTACATTTCTGAAAATTCACCACTATGCACTAGGCAAGAAGTAAGGTTGCCCTGTTAATTAGAACAAAACTAGATCAAACCCCCCAATTACATCTGCCTACAATCTAGACAATGTAGACCAACGGCACGACCAATACAAGCTAGACCTAGGGCTGATAAATTGGCATGGTGAGGTTTGGGAGAAGCACCAATGGAGAGAAGCAATGCGTGAGATCATGTTACGCAATTGGATCATTGCATATACTAGACAGGAGGCGGCATTTGTTAACGAGGTTTGGCGATTAATACCTACATCCTTGGGTGGGCATGACTATAGACGATTCCTTTCATGTACCAAATCAACACAAACAAAGTATCATACGCATCTCGACCACCACGCCAAGGCGGTCTAGTCACCTTGCCACGGGTGCCAGACCGTCCCCTGCGTGATCTTGTGTCTAGCCTACCAACTTTGTCTAGTCTATTTTGGCTATCCACAATGACTTCGTATACTCCTTCCCAATTTAGGATGCATATTAGTTTTGGTCGAAATCAAACTTTATAAAATTTGACCAACTATATATAAAAATATATTAACTTTCATAATTCCAAATGCAAAAATATATTTCATGATGGTTATAATATCATTGAGTTGATATTGTAGATGTTGATATTATTTTGTATACGTTTGGTCAAATTTTATAAAGTTTTACTTTGACAAAAACTAATGTGCATCCTAATTTGGGAAGGAGGGAATATGAGGCTCGTGTTACAAGTGTTCAACTCCAACACCTAACCATCGATACAATCCAAACCTATACACATATTCGACACAACTCAAACAAATCCTATGTGCTTGGACTCAACCAAATCATGTGCATGCCAGTGGTGGAGCTATGCAGGGGCAAAAACCAGGCCATGACCCGCCCATAATTTTGCCCAACTACCTTTAAATTGGTATGCCAAACCCTTATTTTTAGCAAACTAATATCACTCCTTTGAGCTAGCCCGTCCATACATTTGCCTGTAGCTCCGCCGCTGGTGCTTGTTACCAGCTGGAAAACGAGAAACGAAAATGCTCTTCTAAGTAGTAAGGAGTTACCACACCATCTCGTTCAGATATAAAATGTGGTGCAAATATAGTTCAAAGTGCTGAAATTTGAATGTGTCGCAAACTGTCAACTCATGCACACATGTAGGGGCCAAACACAGCCGCCCAAGATTTTTGGAAAGCAAGTTTTATACATATGCATCGTTAGCCCAGTCTACTAGCGGTAGCAGGCCAGCATCGGATCCGCAAGTACCACCACCCATGACCCATTCCCCTTCTTCTCGCGGCCCCGAGCCCTCGGTTTGGAAATTTAGGCCTGAATAACATAGTTCAGGAATTTTAATATGCTGTGCCCTCCTTTAGACTGGCCATCCCAGATTTTTTTGATAAATACAACATCACGCCCTAATGGCATAAAGGATGCACACAGCCAAAAAAAAAGAAAAATTACAGAAAAGAAAAGTCCCGCTACAGAGATCGATAAACTTGAAACAACAACACTGACACAGTGCACCAGAAGATCAGCTTCTCCATAAGCGACGCCTCTTAGGTTTTCACCCTGAAGAAAGTCCTCCCTCTCAAAACAATATCTTCAACAAGAACATTGCCAGACACAACCAATTAAGGCCAGACCTTGGATTTTCACCCTGAAAGATAGAACTCCGAACTTCTCCTGTGCAGTCGCCCCCACATACAAGCCGTTGTTTGAAGTCACGAATCTCCAAGCCAATTCCATCTCACCACCACGATCCGACCACCACTGCTCTTCCACCGATCTTAGCTTTCATGACCTTCTCCGCCAGCACCATGGAAAGAAAACGAGCTCCATGATATTAACAGCCAGCAGAGCTTCGAAGCGCTCCCTCTGAAACCAAACGGTCAGATTAAAACCATGGGTGTGCCCGACCGAAAATGCCCAATCCAGCAATCTTCAGGCATTGATCGCACAATGAATTTCGCCGGCAGGACCTTCCGAAACACGACAATCCAACCAGCTCGGTGGGAAGAAGCTTCCGACGATCTTCACTTGGCGCGAGAGAAACCCTAGGACTGCCACCTTTATTAGGCAGAACGGCAGGCCCCCTCGCCGCCGCCCGTCGGCAACCTGCTCCGCCGCGGATGCAGCACCCTTCCAGCGGCCATGAGGCAGCAATGAGAACGGCGACGACCGAGCAGGGTCGACCCCGACCAGAACCGGCCCAACTATGCAGCAAAGAAGACCGGATATGCAGCACGAGAATCACCCAGATCAAGATCTAGAGTTTTCCCCAACACCACCCAATCTGGCCCAGACCTTCACCGCCGGAGGAGAGTCTCCGCCACCACCCCGACCAGGGGCGCCGCCCTGGTCGCTGCACGCAGATGAGCCGCCACCACTGCCCTAGCAGCCATGGCGCAGATCTCCTGCGTCCACTACCCCAGTCCATCTTCGGGGGCTGGGCCCACCGCCACCGCGGCAAGGGCCGGCGGCAGCGGCGGCGAGAGGAGCATGCGGAGGGGACTTTAGGCGGCGGCGGCGGCGCGGTATCGCCCTAGGGAGCGACACACGGGCGTGGCTCCTGTCTCACACGGCAATTGTTCTGTATATGTTGTACATTGTATTCACCTGGCCATCCCAGATATTTCTTTGTAGCTCTGCCACTGAGCTCATGACTTAATAAGTGGTCCAGATTTCCAGGACTAAACTCTAGGAATGCAGACACGTATTTTATCTTTTTCGTAATCTGTCATTTTCTTTTTGTAGATAATGGAACTTGAGCTCAAGAAACTGGAGGATACGATCAAATCTATCCATGAAGAAATGTTCTACCTTCGTGAAAGGTATTCTTTGCTTATCTTGTAAGAGAAAAACCACTTATGTTATATAACTTCAATTAATCTCTGAAATCCTACCGTCGAGCTGTTTCCTTCAGGGAGGGGGAGATGCAGGTACTGAACGGGAGAACCAACACATGGATGGCTTGGCTCAGTTTCCTCTCACTTGGTATCTGCTTATCCGTGGCAGGGTTGCAATTGTGGCATCTGAAGAACTTCTTTGAGAGAAAGAAGCTGCTATGACTTTCTATGACATGAAGATTTAGGCATAATTTTGTGACTTCTTTTTACGGGTATTTTGTGACTTAGTCACGTTTAGTTTTTTTTTTCTTCCTGCGACCCAGTGCCGAGTAACAAATATCTTAGGTCTTAGCGCAACTGAGAAATATTTCTTCTCAGTTCCCTAGCAAAGCTCAACCAGGTGTAGAATGCAGAGCAAGAAGTCAGAGTTTCCCCCCTTCATTTGTGAAGATCGAACTACTGAACTATGTTATATCGTATTTAGTATTTTTTCTAAAAAGTATTATTTTACAATATGTTTTTTAAATAATGGGCGCATATCCGTCTCTTCTACCCGCTGTTGTGTCTTACTATTTCGTCTACAATTTGTTTGCTGCTGGACTGGTTGCCTTGTTGGTTCTTCAATACTCGGATTCTGGTGTATAAAGAACTGAGACTTTTTTATTGCCTCATCGGGCCATATATATCAAGAAATCTCTTGACACCGATGCCTACACTTGAGCTGACATCTGCTGATTTATTCCATATTAGAGCATGGGTTAATCGTGCTGGCTAGACCAGATTATCTTATCAGAATCAGCGACTGAAAAAGAGGTGAGCCACTGAACTTCTTATGATAGTGCATCTATTACAGAACAGGAACCGCCTTCCTTTCTCACCTTTTCCATTCTATAACTAAAAACTTCCATTTTAGTAGAAGTAGCATGAAAAAGCTCCCTTTCTAGTATGTGAACAACATGCAGCGTAAGAGGCAACTACCTCCACCAAAGTTGTATACTAATAACAATGATGAACACCTGATCTATCCAGACATGGTATTGAGAAAGCTGAAGCCCCTCTTCGCCAGCTTCCTAAAAGGGCTAACGCGTAGTTAGAGAAAGGTTGCAGAGAAAGAATCCCTTCAAACGCCAAAGTACCGCCCCACGCGGGAACACATGCTGTAGTGAAAGGACACTTGGTTAACTAATGGGAACACAAATATTGGTTGATCTAAGCTGACCAGTTGTCACAATACTTTTTTGGGAGTAATATATATTTTCAAAGTTATCGTTGTGCGATGATGTCATGATAACGGCATGGTTTCTGTCGACACTCCACCTGAGACAAGTTTTGCTCTAATTTATATAGTTTGGGGTTTTCCTTCCGGCTTCCTCTATGAACTTGTAACAAGTAAAAAGCTTGCTTATAAATTTTCGTTTTCTTGTAGGAGTAATTCTCCTCCCTTAGGCCTTTGTATAAGCAAACTGCCTTTGTATGCCTTGCGTTCTTTTCAGTTGAGAGCAACAATCAGTTTAGCTAGTGTAGCCATTTTGTAAGGCATAAGCAGTAAAGATCACGGCATTAAAGTCAGGAAGATCACAATGGCAACTTCTTTTGTGTATTTTGACTGAGCAGCAACTTGATGTTGACCAAGTTGCACATGAGTCCAACTTGCAGCGGATTTGCAGTTTTAAGAAAACGATAGCTTGATGTTGACACATTTGGAAGTACCAGGAAAATTCAAAGAAAGGCTGTCATATATATGAAGAGGGAGGTTTAGTGTCAATTTTGTCTCAGAAAGGATAGCAACTTGATGAAATGATCACTGCCCAGAAGCTATTTTTCTTCACAACAGGGCAGAATTATTGTTAGAGTACAAGCTCAAGTGGCGACAGAGTCAATTCTGAACATGCGTTTCATATCATAGATTCAGATTCTACAATTTTCATATCCGTTAAGAATGTTAAAATCAGATGCTATCCAGGGTAATGCAGCGTTGACATCGCTAAAAACTGCCGATGCCAATAATTTATAAACGTAGAAATGGCCAGACCTCGTTTTTCATTACCGTTATGTTATCTGTATTTATAAACACCACACGACAAAATCTGCCACACCTCTGCATAGTAGCAAAACTTCTCATGTTTCCCTCCTTGTTTTGCCTAGTGTGCTGCAAACAGAGGAGAAGCTTCTCTATGGCAAGTTGGACCTTGATCCATAATGTTGATGGAGGCAAGCCGTACAATATGTTTGGAAATTAAACTAGCAGTGCCTTGATTGATAATGTTTGGAAATTAAAGAATTCTTGAGTCTTCTCAGTTAAGTCTGTGTATAAAAAGTTGAATGAAAACCTTAGAAATAGAAACCTTAAATATCTATGGAAATAAAAAATTCCACCAAAAATCAATATGCTATCGCTACAAAAGGCAATATGCTAAAAAGAGGATGCCAAGGAGACTTTAAATGTAGATTCTGTGAGGATGTGGAGAGTATTCACTTTGCTGGATCGGCAGTCAAACTTTGATCTTTAAATAAGGGCAGCCGCATTGTTAGCCTATTGTTGCGATTTATTCCCGTTTTAGCAGTTAGAGATGAGAATCTTTAGCTGTTAGTAGATGCGATTATTGAGTCAAAGTCAACCGAGGGGGAATCTCGTGCCTGAAGGGATCCCAGCATAATAGGAGTTCATTGTTACTAACAACTTTTTTGTTTGTTCGTTTGTTTGTTTCCTGGTTGCGGTAATATCATGCTTCGCGAGTGATACACTGATTCAATCGCGAACGTCTCTGCCATATTACCGTGCAGACGTCTCCCTAGCAGATTCTGAACTGAACTTCTAGATGCTCGTAGGGATATATGCCTACGGCAGTGCGCAGGCAGAAAGGTAGTAGGGTGGGATGGAATCCGAATCTGAGACCACCTATCAAATGGAACTTATTCTGTTGCAACTTGAACTCATTCCGGGCCTGCAGAATATCTGATCGCACGCACGCGCTCCTGCACCCCATCGCCTATAACGTGATGGTATTCGTCAATTCTAACATGTGATCAGAGATGTGTGCACGTGTTTCCTTGTAGTAATAATAATAATCAGACAAAATGAAACCAGAGTTAGTGTATACTTTGCTCGATTGTCTGGAGTCTGACGATGCTGAAAGAAAGAGCCAAAATACAGTAAGTCATCAGAGGCGACGAAGAGAGTAGCGCAACTTCTCCCTGGATTGCTACTACACCAACCCCCAGAAACAGTTATGCGCGATTCGAACCCCAGCGATACCACTACTTGCCTTTCATATATATAATCTCGATCGGCGATGGCCGCGAGAGCGAGAGAGAGAAGACGGCCAACCTCCTCCCCCGATCCCACGGAGCACGTACGCCACGGGTAGTTGCAGCACTCCAGGGAGGATGACTCGAGAAGTTCATCTCGGGGACGCCTCGCCCAAGCCCAAGACCGTCGACGGCGACGGCGCCACGGCCGTCCTCCCGCCGTCCGCCGTTGCCGGCCATGGCAAGGCCGCCGGGAGGAACAAGCTGTCCCTGGTCCCGCTCATCTTCCTCATCTTCTTCGAGGTCGCCGGCGGGCCCTACGGCGCCGAACCCGCGGTGCAGTCGGCGGGCCCGCTCTTCGCGCTGCTCGGCTTCCTCATCTTCCCCTTCATCTGGGCCATCCCGGAGTCGCTCGTCACGGCCGAGCTCTCCACCGCCATGCCCGGCAACGGCGGTTTCGTCGTCTGGGCCGACCGCGCCTTCGGCCCCTTCACCGGCTCCCTCATGGGCACCTGGAAGTACGTGTCCGGGGCCATCAACGGCGCCGCCTTCCCGGCCCTCTGCGCCGACTACCTCGCGCGCGTCGTGCCCGCCGTCGCCGACGGCGGGCCCCGGGTCGCCACCATCGTCACCTTCAACGTCGCGCTCTCCTTCCTCAACTACACCGGCCTCAGCGTCGTCGGATGGTCCGCCGTCGCGCTGGGGGTCGCCTCGCTATCGCCCTTCGTTCTCATGTCCGGCATCGCGATCCCCAAGATCCGCCCGCACAGGTGGCGGGTTACCGCGGCCGACAAGGACTGGAAGCTATTCTTCAACACCCTCTTCTGGAACCTCAACTACTGGGACAGCGTCAGCACCATGGCCGGCGAGGTGGAGAACCCAGGCAAGACCTTCCCCACGGCGCTGCTGTCGTCCGTCGCCATGACTTCCCTCGGGTACCTGCTCCCGCTTATGGCGGCCACCGGCGCCATCGACGCGCCGCCGGAAAACTGGGGGAACGGATTCTTCGCCGACGCGGCAGGTAATTAATCGTTTACTCATTGCTTAATTAAATATCTTCCATCTTTTTGGGATAATTAAATCGATCAAAAACACTACTTTAACAACAAATCGCCTTGTTAACTGCCAAGCAATGATTCCTGTCGACGCGCTGTCATGATATTTTTCTGTAGACAATTGGCTATCGATGCACGCGTACTTCCATGGACAGTGGACCATATGGGTGGATTTAGTAACAATTTCTCTAGTCTTGTTGAGATTGCAATGAACCAATGACCCAGGATAACGTGCGGAGGACCCTTTTTCAGCATAAAGAATCCAAGGATAATGTTGGTGCACAGCAAGAGCATCTCCAGCCGATCTCCAAAACCCCCCTAAATCCTGATCTCTAGCAAGAACGGTCTCCTTTTCTGACGGGAGCATTTTTTTTCCCACCTCTTCGGCTCTTCTCTCAAATCTTCTTAAACACATTCATGTTCTTTTAGCTATTTTCACCTAGTGGGCGTCAACGACGATGCCCTCCGGGTAGGAGGAGGCGGGTCGCCATGATGGAGTCAATAAGCGCCGACGGTGGCAAGCCGTGGTACCACAATAGCTTGAGTCATTCATGGCGAGGGCGCTCGATGGCCGAGCTAAGCCCGTGGCGGGGAGCTGCGTTGTGGGGATGCCGGTGGTTGTGGCCAACAAAGCCAACGAGCACAACCCGAGCCGGGGTCATTTAGCTGCAACAACGCCGCTTGACAATAGGCGGCAGCGTTGTGACTTGACAATAGGCGGCAGCGTTGTGACAATGAGGGTGTGGAGGGGGACACCAACCCACCGCGAGGGCCAAGCGGTGGTGTGCGGTAGGAGGAGGTGCTCGTGGGGAGATTTTTTTTCCACATTTTCCACACATTACTTAAATAATTGCACATTTGCTACATTGACAACCACATGTGAGTGACACATGGTGTGCCAAATATGCAAATTGCAAAATAAAGTGTGGCAAATGTGCAGATCCCCCGCTTTAGAAAATATTAAACTTCAATCTCATTTGTTAGTGAGATACAAGATGAAAACATTGACGAGTGAGGAGACTTTACTGGTTTCGTTAGGTCGCGAGGTGGAAACATCGACAATGGTGGTGAAGCCGAGAAAGGGGATCTCACATGAGTAGTTAGGGTCACAAGACCGACCCACCAAAGAAGGATCCAATTGCTGGGGTCTCAGGAAAGTTATATTAAATTCCACACATGTGAATTTATGGTTGTGGTGGGAAGTAAAAAGAGATAGACCATTGGATTTAAATCCAATGGTTTATATGACTTTGGCTGAAAGAAAATTACCCTTTAGTTATAAGCAGTCCAAAGAAAGAGATCACAATATCACCGAAGTAAATAAGGTGGAAAAATTACATAACACTCCATTCTTGAAGCCATTTGTGCAGTGTCTTACTGGCAGTTCACTTTGAGTTTTCAATTCAATTTAATGGAAAATCCAGAAGTAAAAGATTAACTGGTAAAAAAAGTTTATTTTTTTCAGGCTGAAAACTGGTATGAGAGAAGAACTGGCGTATCTTAACGAAAAATTCTTTTAGCTGCTGAGCTCCAGATAACCCTGAGCACTGTAGGTGTCTAGTATGTACTAAAATTTCATAGAAATGTCTGTTCATTTATGATCTATATAAAAAGGACAAATGTGGTGAGCAAACTCATGTTTTTTTTTGCCTTTTTATAGCCACAGTTTATGATTTTTGTGCCTAAAATAGAAGTACTGTACAACCATTTGTACCACATTTTATGATTTTTCTAGCGCAGTTTATGATTTTTGTAGTACAAAAATCACACATTTGTATGTATCCCCAGAAATCAGAATTTATTGAAACATTTAAATACCATTTTCGGTTTTAAAAATCCCCCTGGTTCAGTGGAGCTCGACAGCCAGACCGCCGCACTCACTTTTAGAGCTACAACTGCCTTCCAACGACATCTGGAGCTGGACTATCCCACTGCACTCCAGCTTCCTGTTTGCCAATGGTAAACTCTAGGGAAGAAGTGATCGTCGACGTCAATACAGAGTGCTTGTACGGACTTTGAGCCTCTGTGTTGCTGTGATGCGATTGCGGCTAGTAAAGTAGCTAGACCATTTTCCTCTTCTGTAGAAAATTTATTAGATTTGTGAAGAATCCATATCATTTATCCATCTGTCCAGCTCCAGCATCAGCATACGCAACTGATAACAGGAAAGTTGATTACACAGTACACACTGCATTAGTTTACCACGTCTGTATGAACAACTGCAATGTACTTCGTACTTCAGAAGATACATTTGACCAACATATTTATTTATAATTTTAAACCTGAGAATTTTATAGACTGCAAGCTTTTCTCGGTAAGACACGAGCGTTATTTGGCCACCAACATTTGCTGATATTACTCTTTTCGTGCAGGAACGATCGCCGGCAGTTGGCTCAAGTACTGGATCGAGGTGGGCGCGGTGCTCTCCTCCATCGGCCTCTACTCGGCGACGCTGAGCAGCGCGGCGTTCCAGCTGCTGGGCATGGCGGACCTGGGCCTCCTTCCCCGCATCTTCGCTCTCCGGGCTCCAATCTTCAACACTCCCTGGGTCAGCATCGTGGTGACCAGCCTCATCACTCTTGGCATGTCCTTCTTGAGCTTCAACAACATCGTGGCCGCCGCCAACTTTCTCTACAGCCTGGGCATGCTCCTCGAGTTTGCCACCTTCATCTGGCTCCGAATCAAGCGGCCTGAGATGGCACGGCCTTACAGCGTGCCGCTGGGACTCCCGGGCAACATTGTCATGTGCCTTGTCCCTTCAGGGTTCCTCGTCTTCGTCATGGCCATCGCCGGCTGGAAGGTGTACGCCATCAGTGCCATCTTTACTGCAGCAGGCGTCGGGGTGTACTACCTCATGAAGTTCTGCAAGGCGAGGGGGTTCCTTAATTTCGGCACCGTCGATGGCGAGGAAATGATGTATGAGCGTCACCAACAGGAGAGTAGAAACGACGGTGTCTGAGTGTTGAGACCCCCTTGGTATCAAGATTAACAGCTTTGGTTTCAATCCTTGACATGTTGCAAGTTGTATGTCCTTTCTCCGTTTCTCTCCTTTTATTTTCGTGCGCAGAGCACACCATAGAAATAGCGTTGTCATAGCTGATGGAAGGAATGAGAGTGCTGTTCTTTCTTTAGTTCTTTTTACGATTGGGAGGTTAGAAACGAAAAATAGATAATTTGTTTTAGAAATTTAAGACGCGCGTCACCTACTATCTAAAAAGCGTACTTGGAAATGTCTAAAAATTCGAAAAAGGTATTCGATGGTACATTCAAACATTCTATGTTCACGCATAAGGTTTCACCATAATATATTTGGTGGTACATCCAGACATTCTATGTTCATGCATAAAATTTTGGATATTTTTTTTTGCCCAACACTAGGTTTTCTTTCTCGTTGTCGGAAAAATACCGGTGGTCAACCGGATATATATAGGTCATACCGGGTGGGCAACCAAAGAAATACAGGCCGAGATCCTTCAAACAAATTTTGAAATAACTCCAAAATTTATTAAAATATTTTAATTTTGAGCTAATTATGGAATACCGGTAAATGCCGGACGTTATTTTCTTAGAGCATCTCTCTAGTAGTAACCTAAAACACGCAGGAACCAAACTTTCCCGGCCAGTTTAAGGTTCGGGCCGAAAGTGGCCTAGAGCAGTGCCTGAACTCGCGGCCTAGCCCGTAAACTGAGTTCGGGGGCCCGAGAAAAATCTCACCCGCACCCAATTTAACTAGGGAGGGGAGGGGAGTTCGGTTCCGAAACCCTACTCTCGTGTGCCGCATCCGCAGCTCCGCTGCAAAAAAGTCTCCCACTCCAGCGAGGAATTCTCGCTGCTCCCTCGCTCAATCTGCCCCACCGCGAACTCCGCTCTGTTCCTCAAGAAGATCCAGTAGGGGAGGCGGCCGTATCGGCGGCGGAGACTCGCCGCCTCGTCCGCCATATTTTCGCTCGGAGGCGGAGCGCGCAAATGGTCTGCGCGGAGGTGAAATTAGCGCGGTACACGAATAGCGGCAAGAGATCTTCCTCCGGCGGCTCGTGCCGCCCGCCGCATCCGCCCGCTCCCCGATAGCAGCAGCGACGACAAGGATGACGCGCCGCTGCTTCGCCCCAGTAGCGGGAACTGTTAAACACGTATTGTATACGGATGTATAGGACATAGAGTTCATGTCCAACACGTGATATAAGCCGCCTATATATACACATGAAATATAACGAACTCGGGTATCCGAGTAGATCGCAATCTACCTGATCTTACATGGTATCAGTCCGGCCTCTTCTGCCCACACGTTGATCGCCAAAACCGTAGCTTCCCTCGACGCCCTCTCCGCCGCCGTTGTCTTCGGTCGCGCCATGGCGTCCTCCACAAGCACCGCGCCGACTACCCTTGGGAACCCGCCGTCTGACAAGCTCACCCACGCCAATTTCCCGGGTTGGCACGCCCAGGTCCTTCCGGCTATCCGCGGGGCACGCCTCCTCGGCTATCTCACCCGCACTTCCACCGCCCCGCCGGAGGAGCTCGAGGTCACGGCAGACAAGGATTCCGTCGACAAGGCCCCCAAGATGGTGCCATACCCTGAGTACGACACCTGGATCGCCCGGGATCAGATCGTCCTCAGCTACCTCCTACGGTCGCTCTCCCACGAGGTTCTCCCTCACGTGCATCAGATTGAGCATGCCTCCGGCGTCTGGATGGCTCTGGAAGAGATGTTCACCTCACAGAGTGAAGCCAAGATCACAAATGTGCGGACTTCCCTGGCGAACACGAAGAAACTGAATATGTCCACCGCAACGTACCTGACCAAGATGCAGGGCTTTGTCGATGAACTGGCCATGGCTGGTTGTCCCGTCTCGACCAGGGAACACGTGTCCTTCGTCCTTGTGGGCCTTGGTGGCTCCTACAACTCCCTGGTGGCCGCGCTCGGTGTCCAAACCACGCCGATCTCGCTGAGCCACCTCTACGCCCAGATCGAGGCTTACGACCAGCGCCAAGAGATGTTGCGCGGGTCCTCTGACGCGGACTTCGAAACGTCTGCCAATGCCCCGCAACGCCAACGTCGTCACCGCCCAGCTCAAGGCCGAGACCGTGGTGACCGCGGTGACCGTCGTGACGATCGGCACTCAGATCGCCGAGATGATCGTCCCTCCTATGGCCATGGTGGCGGTCGCGCACCGCCTGGTGGTGGCCAGGGCCGTGGCCGCGGGCGTCGCCGCACGACTCCGTGGGTGGACGTTACTTGCCAAATTTGCAACCGCGAGGGACACAATGCAAAGGACTGCTGGTACCGTTAGCAAGATGAAAATGATGACTCCGATGATGACAAGGAAGCACACATTGCCTCCTATGGCGTCGATACAAATTGGTATTCTGAAACTGGTGCCACCAACCATATCACAAGTGAGCTGAACAATCTGACTGTTCGTGATCACTACAAAGGACACGACAGGGTCAACACGGCTAGTGGGCAAGGTATGCAAATTTCACATGTTGGTCATTCAATAGTGCGCACTCCAAATCAGAATTTTTGCCTTTGTGATATCCTGCATGTTCCCAATGCCACCAAAAATCTCCTCTTTGTTCATCGTTTTACATATGATAATAAGGTCTTCATAGAGTTTTACCCTTTCTTTTTCTTGATTAAGGATCAGGTTACAAGGTAAATTCTTCATAGAGGGAGGTGTGTTGGAGGTTCTATCCCTTCATCTCCTCATTGGTGTCACCATCGTCATCCAAGCATGTGTTTCTTGCCTCCAAGCCGTCCAACAATAAGTGGCATAGTCACCTAGGTCATCCCTCTTTTACTATTGTTAGGTTCATTATTAGGAAGAATAAGCTCCCCTTTGTCAGGGACTCTCACATTGAGTAGATTTGTGACTCATGTCAGAAAGCAAATAGTCATCAGTTACCTTATCCAGTATCCACTAGTGTGTCTTCTGCACCGCCCCAATTAGTTTTTTTCTGATGTATGGGGTCCTGCTCCCACCTCTGTTGGTCGTCATGAATACTATATTATCTTTATTGATGATTACAGCAAGTTCACTTGGATATATTTGCTTAAGCGAAAATCTGATGCCTTTGCTGCTTTTGTTAATTTCTAGAAATTAGTTGAAAGGAAGCTTGATTGAAATTTCTAACAGTCTAACTAGGGGGGGGGGGGGGGTTGAATATGAAAAATTAAACTCTCTTTTTCAGTCACAAGGGATCTCTCACCATGTCTCTTGTCCTCATGCACATCAGCAAAATGGCTCGCGAGAAAGAAAACATAGACACATTGTTGAAGTAGGTCTTGCTCTTCTTGCTACTGCTCACATGCCCCTCAAATTTTGGGATGAGGCTTTCTTAACTGCCACATATCTTATCAACATGCTTCCCAGTAAAACTATCAATAATGAAACACCTGTTCATCGTCTTCTAGGCACCAAACTTGATTATAAATCCTTACTTGTGTTTGCCAATGTTGGCCAAATCCGCGTCCTTACAACAAGTGTAAACTCGCTTTCCGCTCCACTCAATGTGTCTTGTTGGTGTATAAACCCAAACATAAAGGTGTCAAGTGCCTAGAAGTCTCCTCTGGACGTGTGTATATATCTCGCGATGTTTTATTTGATGAGGTAGTTTTCCCGTTCCAAGACCTACATCCTAATGCTGGTGCTCGCCATAGACAAGAAATCTTGCTCCTTGATTCATCTCTTATGAATTCTGATTCCCGGGATGCCACTATTGATGACTCACATGTGACTAATTTTCCTAATACTAATGATCTTGTTAGTGCTCCTCTTATTGTGCAGGCTCCACAACGGACAACTGCTGAAAATTTGAGGCAAAACGGTGCTCCAAATCACCCACCAGGCTCTCCTGAAAATCAGTCACAAAATGAAGATCTCCTGACGCAATCTGCGTCGGATCAGGCGCCAGATTCGCCGCAACACCTTGATGACCCACAAGTATAGGGGGTGTATCGTAGTACTTTCGATAAATACGAGTGTCGAACCCAACGAGGAGCAGAAGGTGTTGACAAGCAGTTTTGATGAAGGATTCACTGTAAATGCTCACAGACAAGTATTCAGGGGGTTTTGATATAGCAGATAAATGAAGTACAAGTAAGTAAAATGCGAGAGTAATAATTGCGGGGAGTGGCCCAATCCTTTTTAGCACAAAGGACAAGTCGGTTTGTTTACTTATAATGACCAAACGTTCTTGA
>NC_061510.1:152242279-152258034 GCF_022539505.1 Lolium rigidum
AGTGTTTCTCAAAAGCGGTCTTCGAGTCGAACCAGCAAAAGATGGAGTTTTTCTCGAGGTCGCCGAGCCGGATCCGGGCTGGTCCTATAAGGTACAACTCGGAGCATGCGGCAGGCGATATTAGGGGTTCCTCCGGCGAAGGTTACAGACATTGTAGTAATCCTCAATCCAGGTATCCGGCCTTTCGGTGCCATCATAATGCTTCGGGTTTCCGGGTAGCTTGAGGGAGCTCCTTGGCTTTGGTTCCTCTCGAATCATCCCGCCAAAGCACTTCGGTCCGATGTAGTCGGGCCCGTATTCGTTGAGGCGTTCCCGCGCGTCGCGCGAGCCGTGACGGGGGGACCGTGAGCGAGAGCGAGATCTCCGGCCACCGCCTCCGCCTCCACCTCCGCCGCCACCGCTAGGTGGTGGTGAGGGAGACCTGCGAGGGGGCCGATCCGACCTTCTCGCTTCCGCTCGCAGACTCTCCCCGGCCCTCCCGGTGCCGGGCTCCGGCTCCCGTGGCTGCCTTCGCCATGACGCCGGCTGCCCCGGTCGTTCCGGCTCCGGCGGGGCTCCGGGTCGCGCTCCTCATTCCGACTCCTCCTTGGCTCGGGCTCACGATCATTGTTCCGATTCCGGCGAGGCTCCGGCGTGCGCTCCCTGTTCCGGCTTCCGAAGGCATCACGACGTCGCGGATAATAATTCCACCATGCCCTTGAGGCCTCGGTATTTCCGGCCGGACCGCGGACGACGAGGGGGACGCGGGTAACCATTAGGCGGAGAAGAGGCGTTGCGGTACTTGTCTCGTCCGGAGTACATTGCATCCTTTCCCTTTCTCGGATCCGACGGAGGCGTCTTTGATGGTACGGGGATCGGATTTGGGTGTTCCCCGGCTTTCCTTCGCGTTCCGAGGATCCGGTTCGCGACTCGTCATCTCGCCGGCGATTGTTGCGGGCGTCCTTCGCGCGAGTGGAGACGCAATGCTCCGGGTTAGATTCCAACTTGCGCGAAGTATCCGCCTTGCTCGCTGTTTAACCGCCGAAGCGACGAGCGTGCGCAAATAGTTGATGTCAACCTCCTCGTCACTTTTCTTCAGAATTCTGCAGCTCTTGCCGGATTGTCCTTCGGGTAGCGAGCGGTCGTTGTTCGGCAGGGGTTGCGAAGTTGATCCCGCGGGGAGGGATTGCTTCTCCGACGATTCTATCGCCCTCCGCCCGAGCGTAGGTCATTTTCACCTCCCACTCTGCTCTCATACTCTTGACTTGCTCGAGCGTTGCGGTGACTTCGCGATCCTCGTCTCTCAAAGCGATCCATGATCGGTGCGGCTTCTTCCTCTCATCCAATATAGCAGATCGCGGTGTTGGCAAACTTTTGGCTGTGGCCAGCATCTCCTTTCTGGTGGCCTCTAAAGCCTCCGGATCTGCGGCATCGCCAGGAGTTATTGGTTTGTTGAGGACGTCTGACTTTGCAACCAAATCCATGCGTGCTTGTGCAACTATCTCTTCAGGAGACAGGAGGCTCACCGAGGAAGGATCCCTACGGGGCCGTTCCCGCGACATCGGAGATCCATGGTGAGATGGCTGGGGGTCGGATTGAGTGTCTGCCGCTTCTGATCCGCCTTCTCCGAGCGCTGCTACTGTTGCAAGTACCTGTTTTGGCTGGGCGGAGTCGACTTCGAGCCGGTCGCCGAAACCATACTCCCCTAGCTTGCGGACGAAGTCATCAGATTCCATGGACGGAGACTCTCCGGAAATTGGGCTCAGATTACCCAAAATCGATTCTTCAGCCGGAGTCTCGCTTTCTCCGACAGCCTCCTGCTGATCCGGAGCAGCGTTGTTTTCCGGGGCCTGGCCGCGCAACAGGCGCGGGTGGCCCCCTGGCCGCGCCAGCCTATGGGGAGGGGGGCCCGTGGCCCCTCCGACTCCGCCTCTTCGCCTATAAAGTCCCTCGCGACCTAAAACCTCGATACCAATTGACGAAACTCCATAAAGACTCCAGGGGCGCCGCCACCATCGCGAAACTCCGTTTCGGGGACGAACTCTGTTCCGCACGCCGCCGGGACGGGAAGTGCCCCGGAAGTCATCTCCATCGACGCCACCGCCTCCATCATGCTCCGTGAGTAGTTCCCCCATGGACTACGGGTTCTAGCTGTAGCTAGTTGGTACTCTCTCTCTCCCATGTACTTCAATACAATGATCTCATGAGCTGCCTTACATGATTGAGATCCATCTGATGTAATCGGTGTTGTGTTTGTTGGGATCCGATGGATTGTTACATTATGATTAGTCTATCTATATAAGTTTGTGAAGTTATTGTTGCTGCAATCTTGTTGTGTTTAATGCTTGTCACTAGTGCACGAGTGGCATGATCTTAGATTTGAGCTCTATAATTATTGCTTAGATTGTATCTACAAGTTGTTTGCACATGTCTATGTCCGGAACCCGAGGCCCCGAGAGTGACGAAGAATCGGGATAACCGGAGGGGAAGGCGTAGGTATGAGGATCACATGTTTTCACCAAGTGTTAATGCTTTGCTCCGGTGCTCTATTAAAAGGAGTACCTTAATTATCGATAGATTCCCTAGAGGCCCTGCTGCCACCGGCTCGTAGGACAAAAGATGTTATGCAAGTTTCTCATTGCGAGCACGTATGACTATATATGGAAAGCATGCCTACATGATTAATAGACTTGATGTTCTGTCTTAATGCTATTTCAATCCTATCAATTGTCCAACTGTAATTTGTTCACCCAACACTTGTTATTGGAGAGTTACCACTAGTGTAGATAGCTGGGAACCGCGGTTCATCTCTTATCATCATATACTCGTTCTATATGTCATTGGAAGTAGTATCAACTATTTTCTGGTGCCATTGCCTCTCGTGTTATCATGTATCGCTTGCTGTGTTACTGTTATTATTGCTCTCATATTATCGTCGCTTTCACATCACCCCTGTTACTAGTGCTTTTCCAGGTGTGACTGAATTGACAACACAGTTGTCAAGGCTTATAAGTATTCTTTACCTCCCCTTGTGTCGAATCAATAAATTTGGGTTTTACTTCCCTCGAAGACTGTTGCGATCCCCTATACTTGTGGGTTATCACAATCTCACGGCCTCTCACTCGAACTAATCATGGTGGAGATCTCAAGACTATGCAATGATGCAAAGCAAGAACGCTAGAGGTGTTCAAATCCTTCACACTCAAATCCCACCAAAGCAACAAATGCTAAGATGAGATTAGAGAGGAAGAACAAGGAGGAAATCAACAAATGACTCCAAGATCTAGATTCAAAGGGTTCCCCTCACTTAGAGAAGAAATGGATTGGTGGGGATTGTAGATCTAAATCTCCTCTCTTAGATCCCTCAAGAATGAGCAAAAATCATGGGGGGATCAAGAGAGGAAGCAAGCTCAAGAAGGTCAATAATAGTGGTAAAAAACGTGCCTAAGAACCCTAAGAACAATGGGGAAGAAGGCTCTTTTATAACCCATCAAAATATGACCGTTTGGGGGCAGAATCGAGCCACCCGGCATTGGACCCGGCCCTGCCGAGCTGGCTGCCGACCTACCCGACAACAGCACTCGGCATGCCAAGCCACACGCTGAAACTGCGATAACTTTTGCATCCGGACTCCGATTTCGATGATATTGGGCTCGTTGGAATCACGACAACAAGCTCTACAACATTATGCATAGAAACATCATAGTCCAACCATTGAGTAAGAAAAATAATATAAAATATTTGTCCTATCTATAAACATCAAACCGGTAAAACATTCAAACATGAAAACGCAATAGAAGATGCATATGGATTCTGTTTTCGATGAACTTGGGCTTGTTGTAAAGCTAGCAACAAGATCAAGAACCTCACACAGAGAAACACCAAGAAGAAACAAGATTTATGGAATGCAAAGCATGCAAATGGTTAAGCTCCCTAAGACGATGTGATCAAGTTACCCAACCGAAAGCCCCTCTTGATAGTGCGGCTATGTATCCTATAACCCGGTCTCCCAACAATCACCTTGAGACCGGTAAAAGGAAAACCTAGCAAGGGCATATCTTTACCTTGCGCATCCCGCTTGATCTTGATGATAACTCTTCAAGCTCCACTCAAGCCGGAATGCCTTACTTGATCATTGTTGCTTGGTGAAGACTCACAAATGCTCCCCCATACACCATGATGGGATAGCTCCATTGATGCACATATTCACATATCCATCATCACCAAATGGACGGAAAGCATCAAGCATATGATCCTCTTTAGATGCTCAACTTGAACTTGCCCAACTCAACTTTGATGACGATCACCACTTGATGTCATCCTCTCATGGACTATATGAGATCTCACTTTTGATGCATGCCCATGGAAACATACCAAACCCACATAGACAACACAAGGGCACATATATGATGGGTTAGTTCATAAAGCATAATTGATAAGGCTTACCATACCACATGACTTCACGTGGCACATTCTTCATACTTCATGTGTTAACCAAACTTGTATCTATTCTTCACTCTTTGTATTGGTCAACCTTGTATCTTCTCATGCTCTATCATACTATCTTGAGGTGTATATAGAATTATTGATTTGTTTGCATGCTCTAAATCTTAGTCAACCATAGCTCAACTTATGAGACTATCATGACACCGACTTAAAACCATAACTTTAATTGTTCACTTGGAATCAAACACTCAAGATCTTGATCATTCATTGCTTATCACATAAGCTAGAGCATGGCTAATATTGAGTTCCACATAAGAACTCTATCTTCATTTCTTCTTCTTGATCATATCACATATATATCTTCAAATCGATGATCTTGATGCCAATACTCAAGGTATATGATGCCAATACTCAAGGTATATCTTTATCTTGATGGCATCCATACTTGAATCCAACATATGGACTACAAGTAGTACCTATGAAATATTCATTCATATGAACTCGATGAAAATATTCGTCCATAGGGGTTGTCATTAATTACCAAGACCACACATGGGGGCAATATGCCTTTACACCTTATCTTCACCGTGTCGAATGAGTCTTCAAACCGACTACACTCGGCATGGATGAAGCACCACCTTGTTGCAAGGGAGAGATATTTTTCCCTATGCTCATGGAAGTACTTGCCCACTCGGGTCCAATAGGCAAATTCCTTTTGCTCGACACCGCAAAGTGGATCTTGTGAAATCTCTATCCAGGCATTGCATAGCATATTGTCCTCTTCAATGGTGTAGCTCGCCATCCTTTGGTTGAACTTCTTGCCATCGGGAACCATCGCGAAAAGTGACGCGGCTAGTGTCGCGGCTGTGGCTTGGGTGATTTCCTCGGCTATGTCCTGGGTGACATCCGTGCCATGGCTTGGGTGAAGCCGTCGTTGCCAAACAATGGCTGGTTGTCAATGGAGTAGTGATGACGCGTAAAGCACACGCCCGTTGGGAACCCCAAGTGGAAGGTGTGATGCGTACAGCAGCAAGTTTCCCTCAGTAAGAAACCAAGGTTTATCGAACCAGTAGGAGTCAAGGGCCACGTGAAGGTCGTTGGTGACGGAGTGTAGTGCGGCGCAACACCAGGGATTTCGGCGCCAATGTGGAACCTGCACAACACAATCAAAATACTTTGCCCCAACGTAACAGTGAGGTTATCAATCTCACCGGCTTGCTGTAAACAAAGGATTAAATGTATAGTGTGGAAGATGATGTTTGTTTGCGAAGAGCAGTAGAGAACAATGATTGCAGTAGATTGTATTCAGATGTAAAAGAATGGACCGGGGTCCACAGTTCACTAGTCGTGTCTCTCCCATAAGATAAATAGCATGTTGGGTGAACAAATTACATTTGGGCAATTGACAAATATAGATGCATACATATCATGATGATTACTATGAGATTTAATCAGGGCATTACGACAAAGTACATAGACCGCTATCCAGCATGCATCTATGCCTAAAAAGTCCACCTTCGGGTTAGCATCCGCACCCCTTCCAAGTATTAAGTTGCAAACAACGGACAATTGCATTAAGTATGGTGCGTAATGTAATCAACACAAATATCCTTAGACAAAGCATTGATGTTTTATCCCTAGTGGCAACAAGCACATCCACAACCTTACAACTTTTCGTCACTCGTCCCAGATTCAATGGAGGCATGAACCCACTATCGAGCATAAATACCCCCTCTTGGAGTCACAAGTATCAACTTGGCCAGAGCCTCTACTAGCAATGGAGAGCATGCAAGAACATAAACAACACATATATGATAGATTGATAATCAACTTGACATAGTATTCAATATTCATCGGATCCCAACAAACACAACATGTAGCATTACAAATAGATGATCTTGATCATGATAGGCAGCTCACAAGATCTAACATGATAGCACAATGAGGAGAAGACAACCATCTAGCTACTGCTATGGACCCATAGTCCAAGGATGAACTACTCACACATCAATCCGGAGGCGGGCATGGTGATGTAGAGCCCTCCGGTGATGATTCCCCTCTCCGGCAGGGTGCCGGAGGCGATCTCCTGAATCCCCCGAGATGGGATTGGCGGCGGCGGCGTCTCTAGAAGTATTTCCGTATCGTGGCTCTCGGTAATAGGGTTTTCGCGATGGAGAGTTTAAGTAGGCGGAAGGGCAGGGTCAGTGGAGGCACGAGGGCCCCACACCATAGGGTGGCGCGGGCCCCACCCAGGCCGCGCGACCCTGTGGTTTGGGCGCCTCGTCGCCCCACCTCGTATGCTCTTCGGTCTTCTGGAAGCTCCGTGGAAAAATAAGACCCTGGGCGTTGATTTCGTCCAATTCCGAGAATATTTCCTTTGTAGGATTTCTGAAACCAAAAACAGCAGAAAACAACAACTGGCGCTTCAGCATCTCGTTAATAGGTTATGCCGGAAAATGCATATAAATGATGTAAAGTGTATATAAAACATGTGAGTATTGTCATAAAAGTAGCATGGAACATAAGAAATTATAGATACGTTTGAGACGTATCAAGCATCCCCAAGCTTAGTTCCTACTCGCCCTCGAGTAGGTAAACGATAACAATGATAATTTACGAAGTGACATGCTATCATAATCTTGATCAATACTATTGTAAAGCATATGAGATGAATGAAGTGATTCGAAGCAATGGTAAAGACAATGATTAAACAACTGAATCATATAGCAAAGACTTTTCATGAATAGTACTTTCAAGACAAGTATCAATAAGACTTGCATAGGAGTTAACTCATAAAGCAATAGATTCTTAGTAGAAAGTTTTGAAGCAACACAAGGGAAGATGTAAGTTTCAGCAGTTGCTTTCAACTTCAACATGTATATCTCATGGATAATTGTCAACATAAAGCAATATAACAAGTGCAATAAGTAAACATGTAAGAATCAATGCACACAGTTGACACAAGTGTTTGCTTCTAAGATAGAAAGAAGTAGGTAAACTGACTCAACATAAAGTAAAAGAAAGGCCCTTCGCAGAGGGAAGCATGGATTACTATTTTGTGCTAGAGCTTTTATTTTGAAAACATAGAAACAATTTTGTCAACGGTAGTAATAATTCATATGCGTTATGTATAAGATATCTTATAAGTTGCAAGCCTCATGCATAGAATACCAATAGTGCTCGCACCTTGTCCTAATTAGCTTGGATTTACATGGATTATCATTGCATAACATATGTTTCAACCAAGTGTCACAAAGGGGTACCTCTATGCCGCCTGTACAAAGGTCTAAGGAGAAAGTTTGCATTGGATTTCTCGCTTTTGATTATTCTCAACTTAGACATCCATACCGGGACAACATAGAAAACAGATAATGGACTCCTCTTTAATGCATAAGCATTCAACAACAGATAATATTCTCATAAGAGACTGAGGATTAGTGTCCAAAGCTGAAACTTCCACCATGATTCATGGCTTTAGTTAGCGGCCCAATGTTCTTCTCTAACAATATGCATACTCAAACCATTTGATCATGATAAATCGCCCTTACTTCGGACAAGACGAACATGCATAGCAACTCACATGATATTCAACAAAGGTGTAAAAGTTGATGGCGTCCCCAGAAACATGGTTACCGCTCAACAAGCAACTTATAAGAAATAAGATACATAGCAACATATTCAATACCACAATAGTTTTTAAGGCTATTTTCCCATGAGCTATATATTACAAAGACAAGGAATGAAATTTTAAAGGTAGCACTCAAGTAATTTACTTTGGAATGACAGAGAAATACCATGTAGTAGGTAGGTATGGTGGACACAAATGGCATAGTTTTTGGCTCAAGGATTTGGATGCACGAGAAGTATTTCCTCTCAGTACAAGGCTTTGGCTAGAAAGGTTGTTTGAAGCAAACACAAGTATGAACCGGTACAACAAAACTTACATAAGAACATATTGCAAGCATTATAAGACTCTACACTGTCTTCCTTGTTGTTCAAACACATCACCAGAAAATATCTAGACTCTAGAGAGACCAATCATGCAAACCAAACTTCAACAAGCTCTATGGTAGTTCTTCATTAGTAGGTGCAAAGTACATGATGCAAGAGCTTAAACATGATCTATTTGAGCACAACAATTACCAAGTATCAAATTATTCAAGACAATATACCAATTACCACATGAAGCATTTCTGTTTCCAACCATATAACAATGAACGAATCAGTTTCAACCTTCGCCATGAACATTAAAAGTAAAGCTAAGAACACCAGTGTTCATATGAAACAGCGGAGCGTGTCTTTCTCCCATAAAAAGAATGCTAGGATCCGATTTTATTCAAACAAAAACAAAAATAAAAGCAAACAGACGCTCCAAGTAAAGCACATATGATGTGACTGAATAAAAATATAGTTTCACTAGAGGTGACCTGATAAGTTGTCGATGAAGAAGGGGATGCCTTGGGCATCCCCAAGCTTAGATGCTTGAGTATTCTTGAAATATGCAGGGATGAACCATGGGGGCATCCCCAAGCTTAGACTTTTCACTCTTCTTGATCATATTGTATCATCCTCCTCTCTTGATCCTTGAAAATTTCCTCCACACAACCTCAAAACAAACTCATTAGAGGGTTAGTGCATAATAAAAAATTCACATATTCAGAGGTGAAATAATCATTCTTAACACTTCTGGACATTGCACAAAGCTACTGAAAGTTAATGGAACAAAGAAATCCATCAAACATAGCAAAACAGGCAATGCGAAATAAAAGGCAGAATCTGTCAAAACAGAACAGTCCGTAAAGACGAATTTTTCTGGGGTACTTAACTTGCTCAGATGAAAAAGCTCAAATTGAATGAAAGTTGCGTACATATCTGAGGATCACGCACGTAAATTGGCAGATTTTTCTGAGTTACCTACAGACGGGGCTGCTCAATTTCAAGACAGTAAGAAATCTGTTTCTGCGCAGTAATCCAAATCTAGTATCAACCCTACTATCAAAGACTTTACTTGGCACAACAATGCAATAAAATAAAGATAAGGAGAAATTGCTACAATAACAACTTCCAAGAGTCAAATATAAAACAAAAGTGCGGAAGTAAAATAATGGGTTGTCTCCCATAAGCGCTTTTCTTTAACGCCTTTCAGCTAGGCGCAGAAAGTGTGAATCAAGTATTGTCGAGAGATGAAGCATTAACATTATTACCAGGGGAGTTGGGAGTTTTCTCAACAATGAATTGTATCTTGTATATGTAAGTAACTCCTCTTTCGTTGCTCTTAGGCTTACTATCCTCATCAAACAAATTTTCAGGAACAAGCCAAGCATAGTTATTTTCTAGAGCTTCATGCATTCCCATGAGTTTATGAGATATTGGTATTTTAATCTCCCCCTCACAATTAACGTTATTAGTGTACTTTAATCTATCCATGTCCCTCTTTTCAAGTGTTTTTGCAAAATCGGTATAAAAGCCAAGCCTTTTATGCTTAATAAAAACTTTCCTAGCTTCTTTAGCTACATCACCAAATTCTCTAAGAAGGGTTTCTAAAAGAAATTCTTTCTTCTCTCCTTCTTCCATATCACCGAGTGTAAGAAACATATGTTGCATTATAGGATTAAGATTAACAAATCTAGCTTCCAACATGTGCACTAAAGAGGCCGTAGCAATTTCATAATTAGGAGCAAGTTCTACCAAGTGTCTATCTTCAAAATCTTCAACCATACTAACATGAGTGAAAAATTCTTCTATATTATCTCTTCCAATGATAGACCCTTGCCCTACCGGTATATCTTTCAGAGTGAACTTAGGATGAAGCATGATGAAATAAACAAAAGGTAAATAAAGTAAATGCAAGTAACTATTTTTTTTGGTGTTTTTAATATTGAGAACGCAAACAAGACAGTAAATAAAGTAAAGCAACTAATTTTTTTTTGTGTTTTTGATATAAGAAGCAAACAAAATAGAAAATAAAATAAAGTAAAGCAAGACAAAAACAAAGTAAAGAGATTGGAAGTGAGAGACTCCCCTTGCAGCGTGTCTTGATCTCCCCGGCAACGGCGCCAGAAATTTAGCTTGATGACGCGTAAAGCACACGCCCGTTAGGAACCCCAAGTGGAAGGTGTGATGCGTACAACAGCAAGTTTCCCTTAGTAAGAAACCAAGGTTTATCGAACCAGTAGGAGTCAAGGGCCACGTGAAGGTCGTTGGTGACGGAGTGTAGTGCGGCGCAACACCAGGGATTTCGGCGCCAACGTGGAACCTGCACAACACAATCAAAATACTTTGCCCCAACGTAACGAGTGAGGTTGTCAATCTCACCGGCTTGCTTGTAAACAAAGGATTAAATGTATAGTGTGGAAGATGATGTTTGTTTGCGAAGAACAGTAGAGAACAATGATTGCAGTAGATTGTATTCAGATGTAAAAGAATGGACCGGGGTCCAAAGTTCACTAGTGGTGTCTCTCCCATAAGATAAATAGCATGTTGGGTGAACAAATTACAGTTGGGCAATTGACAAATATAGATGCATACATATCATGATGATTACTATGAGATTTAATCAGGGCATTACGACAAAGTACATAGACCGCTATCCGAGCATGCATCTATGCCTAAAAAGTCCACCTTCGGGTTAGCATCCGCACCCCTTCCAAGTATTAAGTTGCAAACAACGAGACAATTGCATTAAGTATGGTGCGTAATGTAATCAACACAAATATCCTTAGACAAAGCATTGATGTTTTATCCCTAGTGGCAACAGCACATCCACAACCTTAGAACTTTACGTCACTGTCCCAGATTCAATGGAGGCATGAACCCACTATCGAGCATAAATACCCCCTCTTGGAGTCACAAGTATCAACTTGGCCAGAGCCTCTACTAGCAATGGAGAGCATGCAAGAACATAAACAACACATATATGATAGATTGATAATCAACTTGACATAGTATTCAATATTCATCGGATCCCAACAAACACAACATGTAGCATTACAAATAGATGATCTTGATCATGATAGGCAGCTCACAAGATCTAACATGATAGCACAATGAGGAGAAGACAACCATCTAGCTACTGCTATGGACCCATAGTCCAAGGATGAACTACTCACACATCAATCCGGAGGCGGGCATGGTGATGTAGAGCCCTCCGGTGATGATTCCCCTCTCCGGCAGGGTGCCGGAGGCGATCTCCTGAATCCCCCGAGATGAGATTGGCGGCGGCGGCGTCTCTGGAAGTATTTCCGTATCGTGGCTCTCGGTAATAGGGTTTTCGCGACGGAGAGTTTAAGTAGGCGGAAGGGTGATGGCGTGTATTTCACACGTTCGTTGGGCAACCCCAAGAGGAAGGTATGATGAGCACAGCAGCAAGTTTTCCCTCAGAAAGAAACCAAGGTTTATCGAACCAGGAGGAGCCAAGAAGCACGTTGAAGGTTGATGGCGGCGGGATGTAGTGCGGCGCAACACCGGAGATTCCGGCGCCAACGTGGAACCTGCACAACACAACCAAAGTACTTTGCCCCAACGAAACGAGTGAGGTTGTCAATCTCACCGGCTTGCTGTAACAAAGGATTAACCGTATTGTGTGGAAGATGATTGTTTGCAGAGAAAACGAGTAAAAACAAGTATTGCAAGTAGATTGTATTTCGAGTAAAGAGAATTGGACCGGGGTCCACGAGTTCACTAGAGGTGTCTCTCCCATAAGACGAACAGCATGTTGGGTAAACAAATTACAGTTGGGCAATTGACAAATAAAGAGAGCATGACAATGCACATACATATCATGATGAGTATAGTGAGATTTAATTGGGCATTACGACAAAGTACATAGACCGCCATCCAAGCCGCATCTATGCCTAAAAGTCCACCTTCGAGTTATCATCCGAACCCCTCCAGTATTAAGTTGCTAACAACGAGACAATTGCATTAAGTATGGTGCGTAATGTAATCAACAACTACATCCTCGGACATAGCGCCAATGTTTTATCCCTAGTGGCAACGACGACAACACAACCTTAGGGGTTTCTGTCACTCCCCGAGTGTCAATGCAGGCATGAACCCACTATCGAGCATAAGTACTCCCTCTTGGAGTTAAAAGCATCTACTTGGCCGGAGCATCTACTAGTAACGGAGAGCATGCAAGATCATAAACAACACATAAGCATAACTTTGATAATCAACATAACAAGTATTCTCTATTCATCGGATCCCAACAAACGCAACATATAGAATTACGGATAGATGATCTTGATCATGATAGGCAGCTCACAAGATCCAGACAATGATAGCACAATGGGGAGAAGACAACCATCTAGCTACTGCTATGGACCCATAGTCCGGGGGTAGACTACTCACTCATCACTCCGGAGGCGACCATGGCGGTGTAGAGTCCTCCGGGAGATGATTCCCCTCTCCGGCGAGGTGCCGGAGGCGATCTCCGGGATCCCCGAGATGGGATCGGCGGCGACGGCGTCTGCGGAAGGTTTTCCGTATCGTGGCTCTCGATGCGGAAGTTTCGTCACGGAGGCTTTAAGTAGGCGGAAGGGCAAGTCGAGAGGCGGCACGGGGGGCCCACACCATAGGCCGGCGCGGCCGGGGAGTGGGGCCGCGCCGCCTAGGGTTTGGCCACCCCGTGGCCCCTCTTCGTCTCGTCTTCGGACTTCCGGAAGCTTCGTGAGAAAATAGGCCCACTGGGCTTTTATTTCGTCCAATTCCGAGAATATTTCTTTACTAGGATTTACGAAACCAAAAACAGCGAGAAAACAACAAACTGGCACTTCGGCATCTTGTTAATAGGTTAGTTCCAGAAAATGCACGAATATGACATAAAGTGTGCATAAAACATGTAGATAACATCAATAATGTGGCATGGAACACAAGAAATTATCGATACGTTGGAGACGTATCAAAGGGCAGGGTCGGTGGAGGCACGAGGGCCCCACACCATAGGGTGGCGCGGGCCCCACCCAGGCCGCGCGACCCTGTGGTTTGGGCGCCTCGTCGCCCCACCTCGTATGCTCTTCGGTCTTTTGGAAGCTCCGTGGAAAAATAAGACCCTGAGCGTTGATTTCGTCCAATTCCGAGAATATTTCCTTTGTAGGATTTCTGAAACCAAAAACAGCAGAAAACACCAACTGGCGCTTCGGCATCTCGTTAATAGGTTAGTGCCGGAAAATGCATATAAATGATGTAAGTGTATATAAAACATGTGAGTATTGTCATAAAAGTAGCATGGAACATAAGAAATTATAGATACGTTTGAGATGTATCAAGTAGCCCTGATGAACCTTGATACGTCCAAAACGTATCCACTTTCCCGAACACTTTTGCTATTGTTTTGCCTCTAATTTGTGTATTTTGGATGCAACTAACACGGACTAACGCTGTTTTCAACGGAAGCTGCTACGGTGTCTCGTTTTTGTGCGAGAAATCCAACTTTCGGGAAAAACCTCGGGATTTTGACGGAAGGCCCTATTTTCCCGAGAAAACTCACGGAGCCGAAGGGCAAGCCGGGTGGGGGCACGAGGGCCCCACACACTAGGCCGGCGCGGCCCAGGAGGGGCCCGCGCCGCCCTAGTGTGTGGCGGCCTCGGCTGGCCCCCGACGCCCTCCTTCGGACTACTTATCGCCCTCGACCTAAAAACGCACAGAGGGAAGTCGAAGTCGCCAGAAACCCTCCAGAACGCCGCCACATCGCGAAACTCCGTCTCGGGAACCAGAAGTCTCCGTTCTGGTACCTCGCCGGGACGGGGAATTGGAGGAGATCATCGCCATCATCACCACCGACGCCTCTCCATCGACCAGCCATGTTTCCCCCATCCATGTGTGAGTAATTCCCCCGCTGTATTGGATGAGATTGGTCATGTAATAGTCATAAGATTGTTAGGGCATAGTGCCTAGTATCCGTAGATGTTACTTTTATGATATTGTTGCAACTTGTTATGCTTAATGCTTGTCACTAGGGCCCGAGCCATGATCTCGGATCTGAACATGTTATTGATTCATGAAGATATTCGTTGTTTATGATCTTACTTGCAAGTTGTATACACATGTCGCTGTCCGGAACCAATGGCCCCGAAGTGACAGAAATCGGGACAACCGGAGGGAATGGTAGTGATGTGAGGATCACATGTGTTCACGGAGTGTTAATGCTTTGCTCCGGTACTCTATTAAAAGGAGTACCTTAATATCCGATAGATTCCCTTGAGGCCGGCTGCCATCGGTTGGTAGGACAAAAGATGTTGTGCAAGTTTCTCATTGCGAGCACGTACGACTAAATATGGAACACATGCCTATTGATTGATTAGTACTTGGATACCGTTTTATTATTATCCGCAAATGCCCCTGCTTTGATTGTTACATGAGTTTCTCTCATCCATGCAACGCCGTTAATCAGTCCCTGTGCCTACGATATTTTAATCCTGCTTGTTTACTATAATCACTACTTCGCTGTCTTTGTTACTCGCTGTCTTGTTATTTCGCTACTACTACTTGCTATAAAGCTGTTACTACTGATAAACTCTTGCGAGCAAGTCTGTTTCCAGTGCGAGCTGAATTGACAACTCCATTGTTAAGGCTTTCAAGTATTCTTTGTCTCCCCTTGTGTCGAATCAATAAATTGGGTTTTACTTCCCGCGAAGACTTGTTGCGATCCCCTATACTTGTGGGTCATCAAGACTATTTTACGGCGCCGTTGCGGGAGCATAGCTTTATTTGGAAGTTCACTTGGATTGATATTGTTCGCTGCAAATTCTCCATCATGGGTAAAACTCGCGATACTAAGGTCGCCATATTACCATCCACTACAAGAAAAGGTACAACTGCGAGTACCTCTGCTTGCTCTTGATTCACCATCTGTGATTGATAAACTTGTTTCACCGCCACATGCTTCACATCTCTGGTACTTCTGCTGAATACGAAAACTCTTATGATATTGATAATGTTTCTGCTGTGCTTGATGATAGTGGTTCATTGGGATCCTTTCTAGATGCTACGATTGCTAGGTCTAGACAAATTGAAAATACTTGAAACTCCTAATGCTATTACACTGTTAATTCACTGAACTTGATTATTCTAGTGATGATCCTGATGAAGATTATGTGGAACTTGATGATGATTTTATTGAAAAATGCAATGCTACTACTGATGCAAGAAAAATTAAAAAGTTGCTTGCGAGAACATCTTTGTTAGATATAAAGCTGTCTCCCGATCCTAAATTTGTCACATCTCCTATAAACATTAAGGATAAAGATTATGATTTTTCTCTTGGTCTATCTCATATAGCTATTGTTGAGAAAACACCCTTTTGTGGTACTTGAAAAAGAAAGTCTTTG